>NC_137681.1:29741921-29764421 GCF_963989245.1 Nansenia antarctica | reverse complement strand
CCCTAAGCTTAACCCTAACCTTAACATTTACCCTAACCTTAACATTTACCCTAACCTTAACCCTAACCTTAACCCTAACCTTTACCCTAAACCAAACCCTAACCTTAACCCTTTACCCTAACCTTAACCCTAACCTTAACCCTAACCTTAACCCTAACCTTAACCCTAACCTTAACCCTAACCGTAACCGTAACCCTAACCCTAAACCTAACCTTTACCCTACCAAAACCCTAACCCTAACCTTAACCCTAACTCTAACCTTAACCTTAACCCTAACCCTTAAACATAACCCTAACCTTAACCCTTACCTTTACCCTAACCTTAACCCTAACCTTTATCCTAACCTAGCCACAAGCCCCAGGTTTTTTTTAACGTCCTCAATGCTCTCATCAACCCCCGTGTCACAACCCTGTTGTGCCATCACCTGCTCTCTGTGAACGCTTTTACATTTTTTTCATTCACAAAATGTTAGACCAGCTCACCTTTTAATTACTCCAGCCCCCCCCCCTCAGTGCCCCCAGCCTGCTGTCTTCAAGCAGTTCAAGCTGGTATCCCTTTCCTCACTCTCCAATTTAGTCCAGCACCTACGACCCACAAATTGCCCCTCTGACAGCCTTCCCTCTCGCCTTCTTAAAGAACTATTTGAGTCGGTCGGCCCAATTATCCTATTACTGATCAATACCTCTCTATTACTTATCAATACCTCTCTATTACTGATCAATACCTCTCTCAGCTCTGGACGCGTCCCAGCTGCCTTCAAACATGCTGTGTTACAACCCCTGATTAAAAAGAAAAATGTCGACCCCCTCATTCTCTCCAACTTCAGGCCCATCTCTCAATTATTGTTCTTGTCCAAAGTCCTGGAGCGAGCAGTTCACATTCAGTAGCAAGCATTTTTAGTTGTGCATAGCATCCACGAGAAATTTCAGTCTGGCTTTAAACCACGCCATAGCACTGAAACAGCCCTCCTGCGATTCCAAAATGATCTGCTCCTAGCAGCCGACTCTGGCAGTCCTGCCATTTTGGTCCTCCGAGATCTCTCAGCCGCCTTCAACGCAGTGGATCATTGGATCCTACTGTCACGTCTAGAACAGCATGTGGGCATCACTGGTGTCGCCTTAAGCTGGTTCATGTCCTACCTATCTCTCAGCCGCCTTCGATACAGTGGATCCTACTGTCACGCCTTGAACAGCATGTGGGCATCACTGGTCCTACCTGTCCGGCCGCAGTTTCTTCGTTCAGCTAGGAGACTTTTTCTCCTCTAAGGCCCCTCTCACCTGTGGGGTTCCTCAAGGGTCGATACTGGAACCCCTTTTATTTCTCTTTTACATGCTGCCCCTAGGCCCGATCCTGGCAAACCATGGAGTGTCCTTCCACTGTTATGCTGGCGACGTCCAGATCTATCTGCCACTAAAATCTAGAGGAAATGCTGCACTTCAGCCATTGCTCAATTGCCTGACTGACATCAAAGCATGGCTGAGTGCTAACTTCCTCAATCTAAATGAGAGCAAGACTGAGGTAATTCTCTTTGCCAACACTTCAAACACTATTTGCCAACACAGGGTTTTCACCAACATCTTCAACCAGTCCCTGTCCCAGGCCACCATCCCACCCTGCCTGAAAACCTCAACTATCATCCCAGTCCCGAAGAAAAGCACGGTGAGCTGCCTAAACGACTACCGCCCGGTGGCACTCACACCAATCATCATGAAGTGCTTCGAGAAACTAGTCCGGGCCCACATACTCACACGCCTCCGGCCCAACCTGGATCCATACCAGTTCGCCTACAGAGCCCACAGGTCCACAGAGGACGCCATCGCGACGACTCTCCACGCCACTCTATCCCACCTGGAGAGGGGAAACAGCTACGCGAGACTGCTTTTTGTGGACTTCAGCTCCGCCTTCAACACCATCCTTCCAGACAGGCTAGTGACCAAACTACTAGACCTGGGTCTACCACACTCTATATGTGCATGGATCAAGGACTTCCTGACCGACCGCCCCCAGAGGGTGCGGGTGGGCCCCCACACCTCCACAGCCCTCAGACTCAGCACTGGGTCCCCCCAGGGCTGCGTGCTAAGCCCCATCCTCTACAACCTCTACACCTACGACTTCACCCCCGTCCACCCCAGCAACTCCATCGTAAAGTTTGCAGACGACACCACCGTGGTGGGATGCATCTCGGGGGGGGGACGAGGCGGCGTACAGGGATGAGGTAGAGCAACTGAGCAAGCTGTGCAAGGTTAACAACCTGCTACTGAACAAGTCAAAGACCCAGGAAATCATCGTAGACTTCAGGAGGTAAAAGTCAGAGATCCAGCCCCTGCTCATCGACGGAGAGAGCGTGGAGAGAGTCTCAACCCTCCGATTCCTGGGGATGCACATGCGGGATGACCTGACCTGGAAGGACAACACAAAAGACACCATCAAGAAGGCACAACAGCGGCTATACATCCTGAGAGTCCTCAGGAAGGAACACAGCAAGCAGGAGATACTGGTGACCTTCTACCGCGGCGCAGTGGAGAGCATCCTCACCTACGGCATCTGCAACTGGTTCTCCAGCTGCACTACCGCGGAGAGAAATGCGCTACAGAGAGTCGTGAGAACAGCACAGAAGATCACCGGCGCCCCCCTCCCCTCTCTGGAAGAGCTGTACAACACACGCTGTCTCAGGAAGGCCTCCAAGATCTCCAGGGACCCAACCCACCCTGGGTACGAACACTTTACCCGGCTGCCCTCGAAAAGGCGGTTCAGGACCCTGGCCGCAAGGACAAACAGACTGAAGAACAGCTTCTACCACAGGGCCGTCCAGGCCCTGAACACAGCAAAGACCTAGGTTCTGGGCCCTGGACAGTCTGGACGGATTGTTGGCAGCTGCTGGACTGAAAAAAGCAGGTGTAGTGGTGAGGCACAAATATGCAAATTTCAAGCCTGCAAACTGCGACACTTTAAATAAATGTGCAATAACACTATTGTGCAATATGACAACCCTAGTCGTCTATCTGTACAGTATAGTACAGTGGATAGTGTACATAGCCTTTATTTATGTAAACCAGCTCCTTCCCTTCTTGTGATTATTATTTTTATTTTTTTTTAAGTTTATTTTTTATTTTTTCCTAACACCAGGGGAGCCACCCCTCCTAAATTTCGTTGTTTGGTACCTGTACTGTAGCAATGACAATAAAGACCATTCATTCATTCATTCATTCTCTAGGCCCTTCTGTCGATGCCCTAGGTCCCCTTGGCTCAAACATCTGCTCATCAGTCAGAAATCTTGGAGTGATTTTTGACAATGACTTCAAATTCACCAAGCAGGTCTGCTCTGTGGTCAAAAATAGCATTTTTCACCTCAGACTCCTCGCTAAAACGAGAAGGTGATCCATGCCTTCATTACAACCCGGCTGGATTACTGCAACTCTTTGTATGTTGGCATTGACCATTCCCTGCTCCGTCGGCTGCAGCTAGTTCAAAATGCTGCAGCTCGACTACTCACCGGTACAAAGAAGCTTGACCATATACACCAATCCTGGCTTCACTCCACTGACTCCCTGTCCGCTCCCATATTGATTTTGAATTACTTTTAATTGTTTTTAAAGCACTGAACGGGCAGCAAGCACCCCCGTACTTGGCTGATCTATTGCGCCACCACACTCCATCCAGAGCCCTTAGGTCAGCTGAGCAACTGCTTCTGGAGGTCCTCAGGACTAAACTAAAAACTAGAGGGGCCTTCTCTAAGGCCGCCCCTAGGCTCTGGAATAGTCTCCCCCTCCACCCTTCAGTCTCCCCCTTCAGATCCGCCGAGAGCATTGAGGCTTTTAAAAAACGAGTCAAAACACATCTCTTCTCCCTGGCCTTTGACCTGAGGTGAGCCTGCCTTCCCGACACTGCACTCTTTGCACTTTTATTTGTATTGCACCTTGCTTTTAGTGTATTTTATCTATTTTATCTGTTTTCTTTAATCTGTATTTTATCTCTTTTATCTTGTTTTTCTCTTTATCTGTCTGCACTTTGGGAGGCTGTTGTCGTTGTAAATGTTGTGCTATATAAATAAACGTTACTTACTTACTTACTTTACCCTAACCTTTACCCTAACCCTAACCTTAACCTTAACCGTAACCCTGGTGTGTGTTTCCAGATCAGTAGATGAAGCAGAGCAGAGCAGAAAGGCAGCCAGACTATTGATATGCAGCCATGGCTCCCGTCATCTACCCCTGGATATATAACTATATATATATATATATATAACACACACAACACTTCCTGTTTCTGCTCTTCTTCTGTGTGTGTGTGTGTGTGTGTGTGTGTGTGTGTGTGTGTGTGTGTCTGTGTGTGTCTGTGTGTGTGTGTCTGTGTCTCGGTGTTTGTGTGTGTGTGTGTGTGTCTGTCTGTGTCTGTGTGTCTGTGCGTCTGTGCGTGTGTGTGTCTGTGTGTGTGTGTGTGTGTGTGTGTGTGTGTGTGTGTCTGTGTCTGTGTGTGTGTGTGTGTGTGTGTGTGTCAGGTGGCTCCTCAGTGACTGCATGGGGGCGTTACTTTACAGCCCTGTCTCGTTTGACCTGTAAATAAACATGAGACACGTAAAAGGAAGGGTTTTATTAAACACACGTGTGCAGTCCATGTTGTCTTTCAATAACTGGCCCCATGTTTATTGTGAGTCGGTTGGACTGGCAGATGTTTCTGCTATATTGTGTCTCACATTAATAAACGTCACTGGATCCAAAATATACAGAGTCCTGGATGCTGTGAGTATCCCATTCTTCAAAGCAAATTATCATTTGATATGAAATAATATCAAAAGGTAATCCTAGCAGACCCTTTCCTGAACCAAACATTGGAGACTACGTGACGTTAGAATTATAAGGTTCTATCTCCGTTTTTGTCAAAATTGAGGTTTTTTTACATAATCTGATCCAATAGGTGTTTATTAATGCCTGTGTGGTGTTATTTGAAATTTTTTGACATTTTTGAGTTAGTAATTCATAAAATACAAAGGTTCCATCTCACAAAACATAATGGAATGTAAAAACGTTGACGCTCATTATCTCTGAACTACCCTAAACGGAGATAGAACCTTATAATTCTAAATTCACGTCTAGTCGTTGTAATTCATGCTCCTTCACCATCATTCCTGTTGAAATAACTGTGTGGAACGAGTGCCATTGTTAATCAGGAGAGCGTGTGTGTGTTCTAGGGCTGAAGAGGGGAGGTTGTGATTGGTCTAGAGAGGGGAGAGGGGAGGTTGTGATTGGTCTAGAGGGGAGAGGGGAGGTAGTGATTGGTCTAGAGAGGGGAGAGGGGAGGTAGTGATTGGTCTAGAGAGGGGAGGTAGTGATTGGTCTAGAGAGGGGAGAGGGGAGGTAGTGATTGGTCTAGAGAGGGGAGAGGGGAGGTAGTGATTGGTCTAGAGAGGGGAGAGGGGAGGTAGTGATTGGTCTAGAGAGGGGAGAGGGGAGGTAGTGATTGGTCTAGAGAGGGGAGAGGGGAGGTAGTGATTGGTCTAGAGAGGGGAGAGGGGAGGTAGTGATTGGTCTAGAGAGGGGAGAGGGGAGGTAGTGATTGGTCTAGAGGCGTTGAAGAGGGGAGGTAGTGATTGGTCTAGAGAGGGGAGAGGGGAGGTAGTAATTGGTCTAGAGAGGGGAGAGGGGAGGTAGTGATTGGTCTAGAGAGGGGAGAGGGGAGGTAGTGATTGGTCTAGAGAGGGGAGAGGGGAGGTAGTGATTGGTCTAGAGAGGGGAGAGGGGAGGTAGTGATTGGTCTAGAGAGGGGAGAGGGGAGGTAGTGATTGGTCTAGAGGCGTTGAAGAGGGGAGGTAGTGATTGGTCTAGAGGCTGAGGAGGGGAGGTAGTGATTGGTCTAGAGGCTGAGGAGGGGAGGTAGTGATTGGTCTAGAGGCGTTGAAGAGGGGAGGTAGTGATTGGTCTAGAGGCTGAGGAGGGGAGGTAGTGATTTGTCCAGAGGCGTTGAAGAGCATGTCCCACCTTCTCCTACCCCTCCCTGCTGAACACCAGGCCTGATTCATCACCACCAAACCCCACGTCACGCTTTCTCTCAAACACGACAGAGAAGAGAAGACACACGCTTGACGCAGTGAGTGAATACATTCTCTCTCTCCCCAGTGTGTGTGTGTGTGTGTGAATACAGAGCGGGGGGCCCTATTGTTTCCTGTGGCAGGGGGAGGGCTGCGCTCCACAGACCTGCACATTTTCCACCCAATTAAACGTCTCTCAGATTATTAAATGGCCATTCATTAGTGAGGAGGGGGGGGGGATGGGGGGCACAGGCACTCAGTGGCAAGACAAACATGAGAGAGAGGCCAGTATGAGGGGCCCAAGCTCTCTCAGTACCCATCCCCCCACCCCCTTTCGTTGGCTACTAAATAATTACCTGTATAACTATGGGTGAGAGCAGTTTGTTAACCAGCCTGAGAATGTGCGTTTATATGACCATACTTATACGACCATACTTATATGACCATATTTATATGACCATATATGACCATACCATTTACAGTATATGACCATATATGACCATACCATTTACAGTATATGACCATATATGACCATACCATTTACAGTATATGACCAAACTTCACCTCAGAGCTTAGTCACTCCTCTGAGGACACACCATCTACACCCTTTTCCTGAATATGCACTTGTGCACTACCACACACTCTGTAGATGTGATCACTACCACACACACTGTAATAATAATAATAATAATAATAATAATAATAATAGTAATACATTAGACTTAGCTTTTCTAGACACTCAAAGATGCTTGGGAAGGGGGGGGAGAGGGTTAACTGGTGAAGGCAAGCTTGAAGAGGTGGGTTTTGAGGGCCTGTTTAAATGTTGGGAGGGTGTTGGCCTGTCTGATGTGGTTGGGGAGGAGGGCGTTCCAGAGGGAAGGGGCTGCGGCTGAAAAGGCCCTATCACCCCAGGTCCGGAGCTTGGTCCTGTAGATCTGATCACTATACTGTAGATCTGATCATTTGTCTGTCGGTTGCTTCCTGGGTTGTGTCGTCCTGTGTACAGGCAAGGCCAGTTTATTTGTATAGCACATTTCATACAACAGGGGCAATTCAAAGTGCTTTACTTATTTTTACAGAAGTAGGAGGATAGTAAGAAAATAAAAATGACAAGAATAGATACAATAGAATAGCAGCTGTGTCTCAGGAGGTAGAGTCGCCGTCTAATGATCACAAGGTTGGCAGATCAGCGGTTCGAGCCCCAGCTGGCCACATGTCGAAGTGTCCTTGGGCAAGACACTGAACCCCAAAATTGCTCCCAGTGAGTGGGCCGGCACCTTGCATGGTAGCTTGCCGCCATTGGTGTGTGAATGTGTGTGTGAATGGGTGAATGAGAGGCCGTTGTAAAGCGCTTTGGAGCAGCAAAAAAGGCGCTATACAGTATAAGTGCAGTCCATTTACCATTTACCATTACATACGTATATAGAATATATATATAGAAAATTCAACTGCTGAACCCTTCCCCATATGGCGTGTGAGATTGCAGGTACAGCGAGTGCTGCAGTTTGATACGGCGTCTGTACTCAACGGCGGTGTTCCGTGAGCGTGGAACCAGACTGAGTCTGTCTCTGTTCCACTTTGTTTTACTTCACTGAATATCATGTCTGGGAACAACTGCCTTCACTGAAGCTGTCTGCGCGTATTATATTTCAGTTAAGCGTTAAGTAAAAAGACTTATTTCAACCACTTAGTTCGATTTGGAGGACACTGAACTAGCTGTGTGTTGTGTAGGAGGTTTAGTAGAGGAGGAGAGACTAGCTGTGTGTTGTGTAGGAGGTTTAGTAGAGGAGGAGAGACTAGCTGTGTGTTGTGTAGGAGGTTTAGTAGAGGAGGAGAGACTAGCTGTGTGTTGTGTAGGAGGTTTAGTAGAGGAGGAGGAGAGACTAGCTGTGTGTTGTGTAGGAGGTTTAGTAGAGGAAGAGAGACTAGCTGTGTGTTGTGTAGGAGGTTTAGTAGAGGAGGAGGAGAGACTAGCTGTGTGTTGTGTAGGAGGTTTAGTAGAGGAAGAGAGACTAGCTGTGTGTTGTGTAGGAGGTTTAGTAGAGGAGGAGAGACTAGCTGTGTGTTGTGTAGGAGGTTTAGTAGAGGAGGAGAGACTAGCTGTGTGTTGTGTAGGAGGTTTAGTAGAGGAGGAGAGACTAGCTGTGTGTTGTGTAGGAGGTTTAGTAGAGGAAGAGAGACTAGCTGTGTGTTGTGTAGGAGGTTTAGTAGAAGAGGAGAGACTAGCTGTGTGTTGTGTAGGAGGTTTAGTAGAGGAGGAGAGACTAGCTGTGTGTTGTGTAGGAGGTTTAGTAGAGGAGGAGAGACTAGCTGTGTGTTGTGTAGGAGGTTTAGTAGAGGAGGAGAGACTAGCTGTGTGTTGTGTAGGAGGTTTAGTAGAGGAAGAGAGACTAGCTGTGTGTTGTGTAGGAGGTTTAGTAGAAGAGGAGAGACTAGCTGTGTGTTGTGTAGGAGGTTTAGTAGAGGAGGAGAGACTAGCTGTGTGTTGTGTAGGAGGTTTAGTAGAGGAGGAGAGACTAGCTGTGTGTTGTGTAGGAGGTTTAGTAGAGGAGGAGGAGAGACTAGCTGTGTGTTGTGTAGGAGGTTTAGTAGAGGAGGAGGAGAGGAGAGGAATGTTGACTCCCAGAGTGTGTTGATGCTCAGACTTGCCCTGAAAAATGACACCTCTCTCTCTCTCTCTCTACTCACACACACACACACACACACACACACACACACACACACACATACATGCAGCTACACACACATGCACGCGCACACACACACACACACACACACACACACACACACACACACACACACACACACACACACACACTAAACCTCCTTTCACCAGACCGGGCTGTAATTTCCCTCTCTTTTCATGGCGGTTTGATGACTCTGACTTTGATTAAAGTTTATGATTGACACCCACACAAAGGCATCCCAGAGGTTCAGCACAGTTGCCATGGTACCGGGTATTATTGCCCTTGGCTCCATCACTGAGATCCACTCAAGCGGTCTGGATTCACTCAACTTCCTGAATGAAACCCACTCAGTGGCGATGAATGACTAATACACTGTGTTATTACTGTGTTATTACTGTGTTATTACTGAATGAATGAATGAATGGTCTTTATTGTCATTGCTATAGTACAGGTACCCCAGGGCCATCCAGGCCCTGAACACAGCAAAGACCTAGGTTCTGGGCCCTGGACAGTCTGGACGGATTGATGGCAGCTGCTGGACTGAAATAATCTGGTGTAGTGCTGAGGCACAAATATGTACATTTCAAGCCTGCAAACTGCGACACTTTAAATGAATGTGCAATAACACTATGTGCAATATGATCAACCCTAGTCGTCTATCTGTACAGTATAGTATAGTGGATAGTGTACATAGCCTCTATTTATGTAAACCAGCTCCTTCCCTTCTTGTGTTTTTTTTTTCTTTTTTTTCTTTCCTAACACAAGGGGAGCCACCCCTCCTAAATTTCGTTGTTTGGTACCTGTACTATAGCAATGACAATAAAGACCATTCATTCATTCATTCATTCATTCATTCATTCAAACAACGACATTTGGGAGGCGTGGCTCCCCTGGTGCTAGGAAAGAAAGAAAAAAGTAAAAAAAACAAGAAGGGAAAGGAGCTGGTTTACATAAATAAAGGCTATGTACACTATCCACTATACTATACTGTACAGATAAAACGACTAGGGTTGTCATATTGCACATAGTGTTATTGCACATTCATTTAAAGTGTCACAGTTTGCAGGCTTGAAATGTACACATTTGTGCCTCAGCACTACACCAGATTTTTTCAGTCCAGCAGCTGCCATCAATCCGTCCAGACTGTCCAGGGCCCAGAACCTAGGTCTTTGCTGTGTTCAGGGCCTGGATGGCCCTGGGGTAGAAGCTGAGCTTCAGTCTGTTTGTCCTTGCGGCCATGGTCCTGTACCGCCTTTTCGAGGGCAGCCGGGCAAAGTGTTCATACCCAGGGTGGGATGGGTCTCTGGAGATCTTGGAGGCCTTCCTGAGGCAGCGTGTGTTGTACAGCTCTTCCAGAGAGGGGAGGGGGGCGCCGGTGATCTTCTGGGCTATTCTCACGACTCTCTGTAGCGCATTTCTCTCTGCAGTTGTGCAGCTGGAGAACCAGTTGCAGATGCAGTAGGTGAGGATGCTCTCCACTGCGCAGCGGTAGAAGGCCACCAGTATCTCCTGCTTGTTGTGTTCCTTCCTGAGGACTCTCAGGAAGTAGAGCCGCTGTTGTGCCTTCTTGATGGTGGCTGCTGTGTTGTTCTTCCAGGACAGGTCATCCTGTATGTGCACCCCTAGGAATCGGAGGGTTGAGACTCTCTCCACGCTCTCTCCGTCGATGAGCAGGGGCTGGACCTCAGATTTTTTCCTCCTGAAGTCCACGATGATTTCCTGGGTCTTTGACTGGTTCAGCAGCAGGTTGTTCACCTTGCACAGCTTGCTCAGCTGCTCTACCTCATCCCTGTACGCCGCCTCGTCCCCCCCCAAGATGCAGCCCACCACGGTGGTGTCGCCTGCAAACTTTACGATGGAGTTGCTGGGGTGGACGGGGGTGAAGTCGTAGGTGTAGAGGTTGTAGACTAGAGGATGGGGCTTAGCACGCAGCCCTGGGGGGACCCAGTGCTGAGTCTGAGGGCTGTGGAGGTGTGGGAGCCCACCCGCACCCTCTGGGGGCGGTCGGACAGGAAGTCCTTGATCCATGTACATATAGAGTGTGATAGTCCCAGGTCTAGTAGTTTGGTCACTAGCCTGTCTGGAAGGATGGTGTTGAAGGCAGAGCTGAAGTCCACAAAGAGCAGTCTCGCGTAGCTGTTTCCCCTCTCCAGGTGGGATAGAGTGGAGTGGAGAGTCGTCGCGATGGCGTCCTCTGTGGACCTGTGGGCTCTGTAGGCGAACTGGTATGGATCCAGGTTGGGCGGGAGGCGTGTGACTATGTGGGCCCGGACTAGTTTCTCGAAGCACTTCATGATGATTGGTGTGAGTGCCACCGGGCGGTAGTCGTTTAGGCAGCTCACCGTGCTTTTCTTCGGGACTGGGATGATAGTTGAGGTTTTCAGGCAGGGTGGGATGGTGGCCTGGGACAGGGACTGGTTGAAGATGTTGGTGAAAACCCCGGCCAGCTGGTCGGCGCAGTCCCTCAGCACCCGTCCCAGGACGCCATCCGGCCCAGAGGCTTTCTTGGGGTCCACCGCCTTCAGCACGCGTCTCACTTCATGCTCTGTGAGGGTGAGGCTGCTGAGAGCTGGAGAGAGTGGTGTTTGTGTTGTGGTTACCTCCGTTCGCCCCTCGTCGAACCGGGCGTAGAAGGAGTTCAGCTTTTCCGCCAGCAGGGGGTCGTCCTCTGCGGCTGTGAGCCTGTTGGCTCTGAAGTTTGTCATGTGCTGAACCCCCTGCCACACCCGCCTGGAGTCGTTGCTCAGGAAGCATTCCTCAATCTTCTCTCTGTGGTCTGCCTTGGCCTCCCGGATGCCGCGCTTTAGGTTAGCCCTGGTGGTGCTGTACAGCAGTGTGCCCTTCACTGCGAAGAAGGCGTTGTCCCTCTCATTGATCAGTTTTTGGACCTTCCCAGTCATCCATGGCTTCGTGTTGGGGTAGACCCGGACCCGTTTGTCCACAGTGACTGAGTTGGTGAAGTTCACTATGTGGTTCAGAACTGACGACGTGAACTGTTCCAGGTCCTCATGCTCATATTCCTGCCATGAGGTGTCATTTAGGCAGATCTGCAGTGGAGCGGACCCTGCTGGCCAGGTTCTGACAGTCTTAGTGGTGATGGGAGCACTTTTCCTCATGGTAGTGTAGGCTGGGATCAGGAGGATTGACACATGGTCAGACATGCCTAGATGAGCTAGCGGTCTAGCCTTGTACGCACGCTTGATGTTGGTGTATACCTTATCCAGTGTTTTTTCTCCTCTTGTTGCACATTTAACATGCTGATAGAACTTGGGTACTACTACCTTCAGGTCAGCATGATTAAAGTCTCCGGCGATAATATGGACTGCCTGTGGGTCCGCTCTTTGTTCACCACTGATGACGTCATATAGCCGCGCCAATGCTAAGCTACCATCCGCGTTTGGTGCAATGTAAACACATGTAATGTACACTGCGTTGAATTCCCTCGGGAGGTAAGTGGGTCGGCATTTAACAGTCAAGTATTCCAGGTCTGGGGAGCAGTGGCTACTTACAGTTTTCGTGTTTAAGCACCAGCTGTCCTTCATAGATATAATGACTAATACACTGTGTTATCACTGAATGACTAATACACTGTGTTATTACTGTGTTATTACTGTGTTATTAATGTGTTATTACTGTGTTATTACTGTGTTATTACTGTGTTATTACTGAATCCTGGGTTCATCTCAATCCTGAGAAGCATGAATCATTTCTCTCGCATATTTAAATTGTTTCACTCCTCTCAAACATCTAATTTCCCTTTTGTGAGACCGACCGTTCAATCTGATTTATGTGACTGGCTACCCTGCTCTGACACCCTGCTGTGACTACCCTGCTCTGACACCCTGCTCTGACACCCTGCTGTGACTACCCTGCTCTGACACCCTGCTCTGACACCCTGCTGTGACTACCCTGCTCTGACACCCTGCTGTGACTACCCTGCTCTGACACCCTGATGTGACTACCCTGCTCTGACACCCTGCTGTGACACCCTGCTGTGACTACCCTGCTCTGACACCCTGCTGTGACTACCCTGCTCTCCTGTTCTCTGTTCTCTGTTCTCCTGTTCTCTGTTCTCTGTTCTCCTGTTCTCCTGTTCTCCTGTTCTCCTGTTCTCTGTTCTCTGTTATCTGTTCTCCTGTTCTCCTGTTCTCCTGTTCTCTGTTCTCTGTTCTCTGTTCTCCTGTTCTCCTGTTCTCTGTTCTCTGTTCTCTGTTCTCTGTTCTCTGTTCTCTGTTCTCCTGTTCTCTGTTCTCTGTTCTCTGTTCTCTGTTCTCCTGTTCTCTGTTCTCCTGTTCTCATGTTCTCTGTTCTCTGTTCTCTGTTCTCTGTTCTCTGTTCTCTGTTCTCCTGTTCTCTGTTCTCCTGTTCTCATGTTCTCTGTTCTCCTGTTCTCTGTTCTCTGTTCTCCTGTTCTCTGTTCTCTGTTCTCTGTTCTCTGTTCTCCTGTTCTCTGTTCTCCTGTTCTCATGTTCTCTGTTCTCCTGTTCTCTGTTCTCTGTTCTCTGTTCTCCTGTTCTCTGTTCTCTGTTCTCCTGTTCGCTGTTCTCTGTTCTCTGTTCTCTGTTCTCTGTTCTCTGTTCTCCCGTTCTATGTTCTCTGTTCTCTGTTCTCCTGTTCTCTGTTCTCTGTTCTCTGTTCTCCCGTTCTCTGTTCTCTGTTCTCTGTTCTCCTGTTCTCTGTTCTCTGTTCTCCTGTTCTCTGTTCTACTGTTCTCATGTTCTCTGTTCTCCTGTTCTCTGTTCTCTGTTCTCTGTTCTCCTGTTCTCTGTTCTCTGTTCTCCTGTTCTCTGTTCTCTGTTCTCCTGTTCTCTGTTCTCTGTTCTCTGTTCTCCTGTTCTCTGTTCTCTGTTCTCTGTTCTGTGTTCTCTGTTCTCTGTTCTCTGTTCTCTGTTCTCCTGTTCTCTGTTCTCCTGTTCTCATGTTCTCTGTTCTCCTGTTCTCTGTTCTCTGTTCTCTGTTCTCCTGTTCTCTGTTCTCCTGTTCTATTGTTCTCTGTTTTCTGTTCTCCTGTTCTCCTGTTCTCTGTTCTCTGTTCTCTGTTCTCTGTTCTCCTGTTCTCTGTTCTCTGTTCTACTGTTCTCTGTTCTCTGTTCTCTGTTCTCTGTTCTCCTGTTCTCTGTTCTCTGTTCTCTCCTGTTCTCTGTTCTCTGTTCTCTGTTCTCTGTTCTCCTGTTCTCTGTTCTCTGTTCTCTGTTCTCTGTTCTCTGTTCTCTGTTCTCTGTTCTCCTGTTCTCTGTTCTCTGTTCTCTGTTCTCTGTTCTCTGTTCTCCTGTTCTCCTGTTCTCCTGTTCTCTGTTCTCTGTTCTCCTGTTCTCTGTTCTCTGTTCTCTCCTGTTCTCTGTTCTCTGTTCTCTGTTCTCTGTTCTCTGTTCTCTGTTCTCTGTTCTCTGTTCTCTGTTCTCCTGTTCTCTGTTCTCTGTTCTCTGTTCTCTGTTCTCCTGTTCTCTGTTCTCCTGTTCTCTGTTCTCTGTTCTCTGTTCTCTGTTCTCTGTTCTCTGTTCTCTGTTCTCCTGTTCTCTGTTCTCCTGTTCTCTGTTCTCTGTTCTCTGTTCTCCTGTTCTCTGTTCTCTGTTCTCTGTTCTCTGTTCTCTGTTCTCTGTTCTCTGTTCTCTGTTCTCTGTTCTCTGTTCTCCTGTTCTCTGTTCTCCTGTTCTCTGTTCTCTGTTCTCTGTTCTCTGTTCTCCTGTTCTCCTGTTCTCTGTTCTCCTGTTCTCTGTTCTCCTGTTCTCTGTTCTCTGTTCTCTCCTGTTCTCTGTTCTCTCCTGTTCTCTGTTCTCTGTTCTCTGTTCACTGTTCTCTGTTCTCTGTTCTCCTGTTCTCTGTTCTCTGTTCTCTGTTCTCTGTTCTCTGTTCTCTGTTCTCCTGTTCTCCTGTTCTCCTGTTCTCTGTTCTCTGTTCTCCTGTTCTCTGTTCTCTGTTCTCTGTTCACTGTTCTCTGTTCTCTGTTCTCTGTTCTCTGTTCTCCTGTTCACTGTTCTCTGTTCTCTCTTCTCTGTTCTCTGTTCTCCTGTTCTCTGTTCTCCTGTTCTCTGTTCTCTGTTCTCTGTTCTCCTGTTCTCTGTTCTCTGTTCTCTGTTCTCTGTTCTCCTGTTCTCTGTTCTCTGTTCTCTGTTCACTGTTCTCTGTTCTCTGTTCTCTGTTCTCTGTTCTCTGTTCTCTGTTCTCTGTTCTCTGTTCTATGTTCTCTGTTCTCTGTTCTCTGTTCTCTGTTCTCTGTTCTCTGTTCTCCTGTTCTCTGTTCTCTGTTCTCTGTTCTCTGTTCTCCTGTTCTCTGTTCTCCTGTTCTCTGTTCTCTGTTCTCTGTTCTCTGTTCTCTGTTCTCCTGTTCTCTGTTCTCTGTTCTCTGTTCTCTGTTCTCTGTTCTCTGTTCTCTGTTCTCTGTTCTCCTGTTCTCTGTTCTCCTGTTCTCCTGTTCTCTGTTCTCTGTTCTCTGTTCTCTGTTCTCCTGTTCTATGTTCTCTGTTCTCTGTTCTCTGTTCACTGTTCTCTGTTCTCTGTTCTCTGTTCTCTGTTCTCTGTTCTCTGTTCTCTGTTCTCTGTTCTCTCCTGTTCTCTGTTCTCTGTTCTCTGTACTCTGTTCTCTGTTCTCTGTTCTCTGTTCTCTGTTCTCTGTTCTCTGTTCTATGTTCTCTGTTCTCTGTTCTATGTTCTCTGTTATCTGTTCTCTGTTCTCTGTTCTCTGTTCTCTGTTCTCCTGTTCTCTGTTCACTGTTCTCTGTTCTCTGTTCTCTGTTCTCCTGTTCTCTGTTCTCTGTTCTCTGTTCTCTGTTCTCCTGTTCTCTGTTCTCTGTTCTCTGTTCTCTGTTCTCCTGTTCTCTGTTCTCCTGTTCTCTGTTCTCTGTTCTCTGTTCTCTGTTCTCTGTTCTCCTGTTCTCTGTTCTCTGTTCTCTGTTCTCTGTTCTCTGTTCTCTGTTCTCCTGTTCTCCTGTTCTCTGTTCTCTGTTCTCTGTTCTCTGTTCTCCTGTTCTCCTGTTCTCTGTTCTCTGTTCTCTGTTCTCTGTTCTCCTGTTCTCTGTTCTCTGTTCTCCTGTTCTCTGTTCTCCTGTTCTCTGTTCTCTGTTCTCTGTTCTCTGTTCTCCTGTTCTCCTGTTCTCTGTTCTCCTGTTCACTGTTCTCTGTTCTCTCTTCTCTGTTCTCTGTTCTCCTGTTCTCTGTTCTCCTGTTCTATGTTCTCTGTTCTCTGTTCTCTGTTCTCTGTTCTCTGTTCTCTGTTCTCTGTTCTATGTTCTCTGTTCTCTGTTCTCTGTTCTCTGTTCTCTGTTCTCTGTTCTCCTGTTCTCTGTTCTCTGTTCTCTGTTCTCTGTTCTCCTGTTCTCTGTTCTCCTGTTCTCTGTTCTCTGTTCTCTGTTCTCTGTTCTCCTGTTCTCTGTTCTCTGTTCTCTGTTCTCTGTTCTCTGTTCTCTGTTCTCCTGTTCTCCTGTTCTCTGTTCTCTGTTCTCTGTTCTCTGTTCTCTGTTCTCCTGTTCTCTGTTCTCTGTTCTCCTGTTCTCCTGTTCTCTGTTCTCTGTTCTCTGTTCTCCTGTTCTCTGTTCTCTGTTCTCTGTTCTCTGTTCTCCTGTTCTCTGTTCTCTGTTCTCCTGTTCTCTGTTCTCTGTTCTCTGTTCTCTGTTCTCTGTTCTCTGTTCTCTGTTCTCTGTTCTCTGTTCTCTGTTCTCCTGTTCTCCTGTTCTCTGTTCTCTGTTCTCTGTTCTCTGTTCTCCTGTTCTCTGTTCTCTGTTCTCCTGTTCTCTGTTCTCTGTTCTCCTGTTCTCTGTTCTCTGTTCTCCTGTTCACTGTTCTCTGTTCTCTCTTCTCTGTTCTCTGTTCTCCTGTTCTCTGTTCTCCTGTTCTCTGTTCTCTGTTCTCTGTTCTCTGTTCTCCTGTTCTCTGTTCTCTGTTCTCTGTTCTCTGTTCTCCTGTTCTCTGTTCTCTGTTCTCTGTTCACTGTTCTCTGTTCTCTGTTCTCTGTTCTCTGTTCTCTGTTCTCTGTTCTCTGTTCTATGTTCTCTGTTCTCTGTTCTCTGTTCTCTGTTCTCTGTTCTCTGTTCTCCTGTTCTCTGTTCTCTGTTCTCTGTTCTCTGTTCTCCTGTTCTCTGTTCTCCTGTTCTCTCTTCTCTGTTCTCTGTTCTCTGTTCTCTGTTCTCTGTTCTCTGTTCTCTGTTCTCTGTTCTCTGTTCTCTTGTTCTCTGTTCTCTGTTCTCCTGTTCTCTGTTCTCCTGTTCTCCTGTTCTCTGTTCTCTGTTCTCTGTTCTCTGTTCTCCTGTTCTCTGTTCACTGTTCTCTGTTCTCTGTTCTCTGTTCTCTGTTCTCTGTTCTCTGTTCTCTCCTGTTCTCTGTTCTCTGTTCTCTGTTCTCTGTTCTCTGTTCTCTGTTCTCTGTTCTCTGTTCTCCTGTTCTCTGTTCTCCTGTTCTCTGTTCTCTGTTCTCCTGTTCTCTGTTCTCCTGTTCTCTGTTCTCTGTTCTCCTGTTCTCTGTTCTCTGTTCTGTGTTCTCTGTTCTCCTGTTCTCTGTTCTCTGTTCTCTGTTCTCTGTTCTCTGTTCTCTGTTCTCTGTTCTCTGTTCTCTGTTCTCTGTTCTCTGTTCTCTGTTCTCTGTTCTCTGTTCTCTGTTCTCTGTTCTCTGTTCTCTGTTCTCTGTTCTCCTGTTCACTGTTCTCTGTTCTCCTGTTCTCCTGTTCTCTGTTCTCTGTTCTCCTGTTCTCTGTTCTCTGTTCTCTGTTCTCTGTTCTATGTTCTCTGTTCTCTGTTCTCTGTTCTCTGTTCTCTGTTCTCCTGTTCACTGTTCTCTGTTCTATGTTCTCTGTTCTCTGTTCTCTGTTCTCTGTTCACTGTTCTCTGTTCTCTGTTCTCTGTTCTCTGTTCTCTGTTCTCTGTTCTCTGTTCTCTGTTCTATGTTCTCTGTTCTCTGTTCTCTGTTCTCTGTTCTCTGTTCTCTGTTCTCTGTTCTCCTGTTCTCTGTTCTCTGTTCTCTGTTCTCCTGTTCTCTGTTCTCCTGTTCTCTGTTCTCTGTTCTCTGTTCTCTGTTCTCTGATCTCTGTTCTCTGTTCTCTGTTCTCCTGTTCTCTGTTCTCTGTTCTCTGTTCTCTGTTCTCTGTTCTCCTGTTCTCTGTTCTCTGTTCTCTGTTCTCTGTTCTCTGTTCTCCTGTTCTCTGTTCTCTGTTCTCCTGTTCTCTGTTCTCTGTTCTCCTGTTCTCTGTTCTCTGTTCTCCTGTTCACTGTTCTCTGTTCTCTCTTCTCTGTTCTCTGTTCTCCTGTTCTCTGTTCTCCTGTTCTCCTGTTCTCTGTTCTCTGTTCTCTGTTCTCTGTTCTCCTGTTCTCTGTTCTCTGTTCTCTGTTCTCTGTTCTCCTGTTCTCTGTTCTCTGTTCTCTGTTCACTGTTCTCTGTTCTCTGTTCTCTGTTCTCTGTTCTCTGTTCTCTGTTCTCTCCTGTTCTCTGTTCTCCTGTTCTATGTTCTCTGTTCTCTGTTCTCTGTTCACTGTTCTCTGTTCTCTGTTCTCTGTTCTCTGTTCTCTGTTCTCTGTTCTCTCCTGTTCTCTGTTCTCTGTTCTCTGTTCTCTGTTCTCTGTTCTCCTGTTCTCTGTTCTCCTGTTCTCTGTTCTCTGTTCTCCTGTTCTCTGTTCTCTGTTCTCTGTTCTCTGTTCTCTGTTCTCTGTTCTCTGTTCTCTGTTCTCTGTTCTCTGTTCTCTGTTCTCCTGTTCTCTGTTCTCCTGTTCTCTGTTCTCTGTTCTCTGTTCTCTGTTCTCTGTTCTCCTGTTCTCTGTTCTCTGTTCTCTGTTCTCTGTTCTCTGTTCTCTGTTCTCCTGTTCTCCTGTTCTCTGTTCTCTGTTCTCTGTTCTCCTGTTCTCTGTTCTCTGTTCTCTGTTCTCTGTTCTCCTGTTCTCTGTTCTCTGTTCTCCTGTTCTCTGTTCTCTGTTCTCTGTTCTCCTGTTCTCCTGTTCTCTGTTCTCTGTTCTCTGTTCTCTGTTCTCCTGTTCTCTGTTCTCTGTTCTCCTGTTCTCTGTTCTCTGTTCTCCTGTTCTCTGTTCTCTGTTCTCCTGTTCACTGTTCTCTGTTCTCTGTTCTCTGTTCTCTGTTCTCCTGTTCTCTGTTCTCCTGTTCTCTGTTCTCTGTTCTCTGTTCTCTGTTCTCTGTTCTCCTGTTCTCTGTTCTCTGTTCTCTGTTCTCTGTTCTCCTGTTCTCTGTTCTCTGTTCTCTGTTCACTGTTCTCTGTTCTCTGTTCTCTGTTCTCTGTTCTCTGTTCTCTGTTCTCTGTTCTATGTTCTCTGTTCTCTGTTCTCTGTTCTCTGTTCTCTGTTCTCCTGTTCTCTGTTCTCTGTTCTCTGTTCTCTGTTCTCCTGTTCTCTGTTCTCCTGTTCTCTGTTCTCTGTTCTCTGTTCTCTGTTCTCTGTTATCTGTTCTCTGTTCTCTGTTCTCTGTTCTCTGTTCTCCTGTTCTCTGTTCTCTGTTCTCTGTTCTCTGTTCTCTGTTCTCTGTTCTCTGTTCTCTGTTCTCTGTTCTCTGTTCTCTGTTCTCTTGTTCTCTGTTCTCTGTTCTCCTGTTCTCTGTTCTCTGTTCTCTGTTCTCCTGTTCTCTGTTCTCTGTTCTCTGTTCTCTGTTCTCCTGTTCTATGTTCTCTGTTCTCTGTTCTCTGTTCACTGTTCTCTGTTCTCTGTTCTCTGTTCTCTGTTCTCTGTTCTCTGTTCTCTCCTGTTCTCTGTTCTCTGTTCTCTGTTCTCTGTTCTCTGTTCTCTGTTCTCCTGTTCTCTGTTCTCCTGTTCTCTGTTCTCTGTTCTCCTGTTCTCTGTTCTCCTGTTCTCTGTTCTCTGTTCTCCTGTTCTCTGTTCTCTGTTCTCTGTTCTCCTGTTCTCTGTTCTCTGTTCTATGTTCTCTGTTCTCTGTTCTCTGTTCTCTGTTCTCCTGTTCTCTGTTCTCTGTTCTCTGTTCTCTGTTCTCTGTTCTCTGTTCTCTCCTGTTCTCTGTTCTCTGTTCTCTGTTCTCTGTTCTCTGTTCTCTGTTCTCTGTTCTCCTGTTCACTGTTCTCTGTTCTCTGTTCTCCTGTTCTCTGTTCTCTGTTCTCTGTTCTCTGTTCTCCTGTTCTCCTGTTCTCTGTTCTCTGTTCTCCTGTTCACTGTTCTCTGTTCTCTGTTCTCTGTTCTCCTGTTCTCTGTTCTCTGTTCTCTGTTCTCTGTTCTCTGTTCTCTGTTCTCCTGTTCTCTGTTCTCTCCTGTTCTCTGTTCTCTGTTCTATGTTCTCTGTTCTCTGTTCTCTGTTCTCTGTTCTCCTGTTCTCCTGTTCTCTGTTCTCTGTTCTCTGTTCTCTGTTCACTGTTCTCTGTTCTCTGTTCTCTGTTCTCCTGTTCTCTGTTCTCTGTTCTCTGTTCTCCTGTTCACTGTTCTCTGTTCTCCTGTTCTCTGTTCTCTGTTCTCCTGTTCTCTGTTCTCTGTTCTCCTGTTCTCTGTTCTCTGTTCTCCTGTTCACTGTTCTCTGTTCTCTGTTCTCTGTTCTCCTGTTCTCTGTTCTCTGTTCTCTGTTCTCTGTTCTCTGTTCTCTGTTCTCCTGTTCTCTGTTCTCTGTTCTCTCCTCTCCTGTTCTCTGTTCTCTGTTCTCTGTTCTCTGTTCTCTGTTCTCTGTTCTCCTGTTCTCTGTTCTCTGTTCTCTCCTGTTCTCTGTTCTCTGTTCTCTGTTCTCCTGTTCACTGTTCTCTGTTCTCTGTTCTCTGTTCTCTGTTCTCTGTTCTCTGTTCTCTGTTCTCCTGTTCTCTGTTCTCTGTTCTCTCCTGTTCTCTGTTCTCTGTTCTCTGTTCTCTGTTCTCTGTTCTCCTGTTCTCTGTTCTCTGTTCTCTGTTCTCTGTTCTCTGTTCTCTGTTCTCCTGTTCACTGTTCTCTGTTCTATGTTCTCTGTTCACTGTTCACTGTTCTCTGTTCTCTGTTCTCTGTTCTATGTTCTCTGTTCACTGTTCTCTGTTCTCTGTTCTCTGTTCTCTGTTCTCTGTTCTCCTGTTCTCCTGTTCTCTGTTCTCTGTTCTCTGTTCTCTGTTCACTGTTCTCTGTTCTCTGTTCTCTGTTCTCTGTTCTCTGTTCTCTGTTCTCCTGTTCACTGTTCTCTGTTCTCCTGTTCTCCTGTTCTCTGTTCTCTGTTCTCCTGTTCACTGTTCTCTGTTCTCTGTTCTCTGTTCTCCTGTTCTCTGTTCTCTGTTTTCTGTTCTCTGTTCTCTGTTCTCTGTTCTCTGTTCTCTGTTCTCTGTTCTCTGTTCTCTGTTCTCTGTTCTCTGTTCTCCTGTTCTCTGTTCTCTGTTCTCTCCTGTTCTCTGTTCGCTGTTCTCTGTTCTCCTGTTCTCTGTTCTCTGTTCTCTGTTCTCTGTTCTCTGTTCTCTGTTCTCCTGTTCTCTGTTCTCTGTTCTCTGTTCTCTGTTCTCTGTTCTCCTGTTCTCTGTTCTCCTGTTCTCTGTTCTCTGTTCTCTGTTCTCTGTTCTCCTGTTCTCCTGTTCTCTGTTCTCCTGTTCTCTGTTCTCTGTTCTCTCCTGTTCTCTGTTCTCTCCTGTTCTCTGTTCTCTGTTCTCTGTTCACTGTTCTCTGTTCTCTGTTCTCCTGTTCTCTGTTCTCTGTTCTCTGTTCTCTGTTCTCCTGTTCTCTGTTCTCTGTTCTCTGTTCTCTGTTCTCTGTTCTCTGTTCTCTGTTCTCCTGTTCTCTGTTCTCTGTTCTCCTGTTCACTGTTCTCTGTTCTCTGTTCTCTGTTCTCTGTTCTCTCCTGTTCTCTGTTCTCTCCTGTTCTCTGTTCTCTGTTCTCTGTTCACTGTTCTCTGTTCTCTGTTCTCTGTTCTCCTGTTCTCTGTTCTCTGTTCTCCTGTTCACTGTTCTCTGTTCTCTGTTCTCTGTTCTCTGTTCTCTCCTGTTCTCTGTTCTCTCCTGTTCTCTGTTCTCTGTTCTCTGTTCACTGTTCTCTGTTCTCTGTTCTCTGTTCTCTGTTCTCTCCTGTTCTCTGTTCTCTCCTGTTCTCTGTTCTCTGTTCTCTGTTCTCTGTTCTCTGTTCTCTGTTCTCCTGTTCTCTGTTTTCTGTTCTCCTGTTCTCTGTTCTCTGTTCTCTGTTCTCTGTTCTCCTGTTCTCCTGTTCTCCTGTTCTCTGTTCTCTGTTCTCTGTTCTCTGTTCTCTGTTCTCTCCTGTTCTCTGTTCTCTCCTGTTCTCTGTTCTCTGTTCTCTGTTCTCTGTTCTCTGTTCTCTGTTCTCTGTTCTCTGTTCTCTGTTCTCTGTTCTCCTGTTCTCTGTTCTCCTGTTCTCCTGTTCTCCGTGGTTAGGAAGAAGACTTCTTGTGTCTGAGGCCTTGGCCACACCAATACGTTTTTTTGATAAACGTTTTTCGTATATAAAAATATTACTGTGCACATGAGCATGTTTATAAAAATATCTGTATCCACATGCATACACATGAACGCAATATAAACGCTGTCATTGAGCATTCCACACCAGTAGTCAGCGATATACAGTAATTGAACCCCATAGCCCCGCTGGCCAATGAGACGGCAGGAAAACAAAGCTACTACCGGTTCTTCCGCATGCATTTATATGTAAACAGGTTAAAAGTCCAGTTAACAGTGAAAGAACTAGAAGCACTTTGTACACGTCCATTTTCCTCGCTTGTAGCCTCGACCACTGTTGCCTGTTGTAAACAAAGTAGTTACTAGTTAAATGACGTTGGAGGGAACAGCAAACAGCTGCAGTGCGCTTGATCATAGAAATCTACGCGCATGATGACGTGACAAATACAAAAAACTCTGTCTATTTCGTCCTCACGTCAAAAATATATGGCGAATATACAGTGTTTTAAAAAATCTT
>NC_137681.1:29734421-29736921 GCF_963989245.1 Nansenia antarctica | reverse complement strand
CAGCATGTATAGAGCCTAGCAGCATGTATAGAGACTAGCAGCATGTATAGAGTCTAGGGGCAGCATGTATAGAGCCTAGCAGCATGTATAGAGTCTAGCAGCATGTATAGAGTCTAGCAGCATGTATAGAGTCTAGCAGCATGTATAGAGTCTAGCAGCATGTATAGAGCCTAGCAGCATGTATAGAGCCTAGCAGCATGTATAGAGCTTAGCAGCATGTATAGAGTCTAGCAGCATGTATAGAGTCTAGCAGCATGTATAGAGTCTAGCAGCATGTATAGAGCCTAGCAGCATGTATAGAGTCTAGCAGCATGTATAGAGTCTAGCAGCATGTATAGAGTCTAGCAGCATGTATAGAGCCTAGGGGCAGCATGTATAGAGCCTAGCAGCATGTATAGAGTCTAGCAGCGTGTATAGAGCCTAGGGGCAGCATGTATAGAGTCTAGCAGCATGTATAGAGCCTAGCAGCATGTATAGAGCCTAGCAGCATGTATAGAGTCTAGGGGCAGCATGTATAGAGCCTAGCAGCATGTATAGAGCCTAGCAGCATGTATAGAGCCTAGCAGCATGTATAGAGCCTAGCAGCATGTAAAGAGTCTAGCAGCATGTATAGAGTCTAGCAGCATGTATAGAGTCTAGCAGCATGTATAGAGCCTAGCAGCATGTATAGAGCCTAGCAGCATGTATAGAGTCTAGCAGCATGTATAGAGTCTAGCAGCATGTATAGAGCCTAGCAGCATGTATAGAGTCTAGCAGCATGTATAGAGCCTAGCAGCATGTATAGAGTCTAGCAGCATGTATAGAGTCTAGCAGCATGTATAGAGTCTAGCAGCATGTATAGAGCCTAGCAGCATGTATAGAGTCTAGCAGCATCTATAGAGTCTAGCAGCATGTATAGAGTCTAGCAGCATGTATAGAGTCTAGCAGCATGTATAGAGTCTAGCAGCATGTATAGAGTCTAGCAGCATGTATAGAGTCTAGCAGCATGTATAGAGTCTAGCAGCATGTATAGAGTCTAGGGGCAGCATGTATAGAGTCTAGCAGCATGTATAGAGCCTAGCAGCATGTATAGAGTCTAGCAGCATGTATAGAGTCTAGCAGCATGTATAGAGCCTAGCAGCATGTATAGAGTCTAGCAGCATGTATAGAGTCTAGCAGCATCTATAGAGCCTAGCAGCATGTATAGAGTCTAGCAGCATGTATAGAGTCTAGGGGCAGCATGTATAGAGTCTAGCAGCATGTATAGAGTCTAGCAGCATGTATAGAGCCTAGCAGCATGTATAGAGCCTAGCAGCATGTATAGAGCCTAGCAGCATGTATAGAGTCTAGCAGCATGTATAGAGCCTAGCAGCATGTATAGAGTCTAGCAGCATGTATAGAGTCTAGCAGCATGTATAGAGTCTAGCAGCATGTATAGAGTCTAGCAGCATGTATAGAGTCTAGCAGCATGTATAGAGTCTAGCAGCATGTATAGAGCCTAGCAGCATGTATAGAGTCTAGCAGCATGTATAGGGTCTAGCAGCATGTATAGAGTCTAGCAGCATGTATAGAGCCTAGCAGCATGTATAGAGTCTAGCAGCATGTATAGAGCCTAGCAGCATGTATAGAGTCTAGCAGCATGTATAGAGTCTAGCAGCATGTATAGAGTCTAGCAGCATGTATAGAGCCTAGCAGCATGTATAGAGTCTAGCAGCATGTATAGAGTCTAGCAGCATGTATAGAGTCTAGCAGCATGTATAGAGTCTAGCAGCATGTATAGAGCCTAGCAGCATGTATAGAGTCTAGGGGCAGCATGTATAGAGTCTAGCAGCATGTATAGAGCCTAGCAGCATGTATAGAGTCTAGCAGCATGTATAGAGTCTAGCAGCATGTATAGAGTCTAGCAGCATGTATAGAGTCTAGCAGCATGTATAGAGTCTAGCAGCATGTATAGAGCCTAGCAGCATGTATAGAGTCTAGCAGCATGTATAGAGTCTAGCAGCATGTATAGAGCCTAGCAGTATGTATAGAGTCTAGCAGCATGTATAGAGCCTAGCAGCATGTATAGAGCCTAGCAGCATGTATAGAGCCTAGCAGCATGTATAGAGCCTAGCAGCATGTATAGAGCCTAGCAGCATGTATAGAGTCTAGCAGCATGTATAGAGCCTAGCAGCATGTATAGAGTCTAGCAGCATGTATAGAGCCTAGCAGCATGTATAGAGCCTAGCAGCATGTATAGAGTCTAGCAGCATGTATAGAGTCTAGCAGCATGTATAGAGTCTAGCAGCATGTATAGAGTCTAGCAGCATGTATAGAGCCTAGCAGCATGTATAGAGTCTAGCAGCATGTATAGAGTCTAGCAGCATGTATAGAGTCTAGCAGCATGTATAGAGTCTAGCAGCATGTATAGAGCCTAGCAGCATGTATAGAGTCTAGCAGCATGTATAGAGCCTAGCAGCATGTATAGAGCCTAGCAGCATGTATAGAGTCTAGGGGCATGTATAGAGTCTAGCAGCATGTA
>NC_137681.1:29666921-29726921 GCF_963989245.1 Nansenia antarctica | reverse complement strand
TAACACACAACAGCCAAAACATAAAAACATTATCCGTTCGTACGTTCAAAAAAAGCAAATGTTTTCGACGTGTATAATTGACATGATAGCGTTACGTTAGGATAGGGAAGTGGAAAACTGTTTAGACCAAAGCCCTCAGCTCACAGTGACATTTCATGGTCGGTGTGACGGTAAGATCGGCAGTTTGATGCGTAGGGCCACAGGAAGTTCTGATATGGTAATGAGCTCGTCCCCTCGGAGGATGTTAACAATGGATCCTTCACTTGCTGCTGTGGACATTCCAGCAGCTGCAGACAGACTTCACTATGACCTCAGATCAGATCTGATAACGTCACATTCCTGTAGTACCACAGTAACCATGTACCTCGTACTGTAGGCTAGTACAATGGTCGTGTGTGTGTGTGTGTGTGTGTGTGTGTGTGTGTGTGGGGGGGGGGGTCTGTGTGTGTGTGTGTGTGTGTGTGTGGGGGGGGGGGGTCTGTGTGTGTGTCTGTGTGTGTGTGTGTGGAGGGGGGGGGGGTGTGTCTGTGTCTGTGTGTGTCTGTGTGTCTGTCTGTCTGTGTTTCTGTGTGTCTCTGTGTGTGTGTGTGTGGGGGGGGGGGGGGTTGTGTCTGTGTCTGTGTCTGTGTCTGTGTGTGTGCGTGTGCGTGTGCGTGTGTGTTTGTGTGTGTGTCTGTGTCTGTGTCTGTGCCTGTGTCGGTGTGTGTGTGTGTGTGTGTGTGTGTGTGTGTGTGTGTGTGTGTGTGTGTGTAATAGTGTGAGAGGGAGAGAAAGCTGAATGACAGGGCTTTCACGCCACCTGCTGGAATTGTTATGCAGCTATCCGATCAGAACATTTCATAAGTAGTACTATGTCAACACAGGTAGGGGGCGGTACAACCTCATACCTACACAGCAATAGTATGTGTTGGAAAAAAGCCTTCTCACATAGGCGGTACACAATACGGTACATGTGGGAAAACTAGGGTTAGGGTTAGGTGCTACGTCGACTTGGTACATGCTGGCATGTCTAACCCTAACCCTAACCCTAATCCTAACTCTAACCCTACCCCTAACCTTAGCACCCTAGCACCCTAGCACCTAACCCTAACCCTAACCCTAATCCTAACTCTAACCCTAACCTTAACCGTAGCACCCTAGCACCTAACCCTAACCCTAGTTTTCCCACATGTACCGTATTCCCACATGTACCGTAACATATATAGCATTATATACCAATAATGTGTGTGTATATGTGACGGGGTGTATCTTTGCATGAATCACTCTCAGCTGGATGGCTCACGTCCATTTATTCTGTAGAAAACAGTGCATCAATTTCTGGACATCGGACTTGCAGGGTCATCAAGCTAAATTCTAAAATGATGTTACACGAACATTCACGTTAGCGCCATCAATGTTAACAACTTAAAACTCACATTACTAAACTTGTGATATGTTCCAAACTAAAATACTATAAATAGGGAAACTCAAAACAGCTATCTTGATCATTAAACATTCAAATAAAACATAGGTACATTAATAATCTCTTAAATTATATGCGATCTCAGACCCTGCAGAAAACATGACCTTACCGCATCAGTGGTTAAGGATGAACTGAGGGAGATCACATTAAGTCCCGTGCTATTGCACTGTCCAGTTGTATTTACATTAAACCCCTAGAGGGCGCAGTTTAGCTCTATTTTAGCTATAATTGAACTTTGAACTTTCTACTCCGTTACATACACCCCCCTTAAATTATACTAAAATGGGGCAACAGCATGAAAACCGGAGGACAGTAAAATAAATAAAACAGGAGCGAAAAAACAAACAAATGACAAAACAAAAAAAACAACGTGGATCTCGAGCACTGATGTACCAAAACTCAACATTATAAATTCTTCCATAAGAAGTGTGTAAGGACAGATTGGTACCAAAACCCGTACTTATCACAGAGGAGAAAGAGATGCCATCTACATCCCACAGTTGTACATAACTTTGCCCTTACAAGAGAATCTCATGACTCTAGGTCACGACTCAGACCGGAAGCAAAGTAAATAAAAAAAAACAACTGGATGCACTACGCCCCTACATAGACGCCGCAATGAAACTAAATGCAGAACCTATGAAAGGCTCAGTACTCCCTTTAAGCATCTGCCCTGACATCTCACAAATAAGCCTATTTGGGTTCCTAACACTCCTCCCACATCTCGTGACAACTGATGGAACTTGAGCACTCTGTGAACGTGTGCAAACTACCTGCTCCGGCTCAACCTCAACTAGAACTGGGAGGTCACCATGGGCATCACATCTAGCTTCAGGTGAGTGTACTGTGTCACATACTGTGTCAGGGGGATAATCAGTGTGGCAGTCAGGTACAGAGTCATCAGGAACACTATCCAGCAACTCATCTGGTCGGTCTTCCTTCGAGGCATTCGGCACGGGCATAGTCCCTCCGTCAGCTTCTTCCTCATGGATGCTCTCTGCCCCCGCGTGCTCAGGCGACTCCAAGACCCAGTCCCTGGTGCGCAACCGAGAGGCCTCTTCAACATCAGAGGTGACAGAGCCCTGAACACTGGCACAGGAAGCTATAGAATGCGACTCCTCTAGGGATGCCGGGTTCCCATCTTGTTCCGGAACTGTCAAGAAGTCAACCGGAAGCAGCATGTTCCTGTGTACAACCTTCTCTCTATTCGTGACAACATCTCTGATCCTGTACACGTTGATGTCCGATCTCACAGACACCACATCGAAAGGAGTTGATTCCCACCGATCTGCGATCTTCCTCTTCCCTCTCTCACCTCGATTGGCAAGCAGCACTTTGTCACCAACACCCAACGGCAGTCCTCTGACCTTCCGGTTGTACAGTTTGGCGTGGCGATCTTGTTCCCTAATGGCATTCCTTTGAGCAATCTGTGCTGCTTCAGAAAGGTCTCTCCTCAGATGTTGCACAAACTCATGACGACTGACAACGGCAGCATCCTCCAGCACATGATGAAACATGACATCCACGGGCAGCCGTGGGACCCGTCCCAAGGTAGAATGGCGCGAAGCCCGTGGTCTCATGCACAGTGGAGTTGTAGCAGAAGGTCAGCGTCTGGAGCATCTGTGGCCACCTGGACTTACTCAGTGGAGGGAGAGCCCTTATCATGCCCCCGAGGGTCCTGTTGAACCTCTCTGTGACGCCGTTGCCCATGGGGTGGTATGGAGTCGTATGGGACTTATGCACACCTGCCATCTCTAGTAGATCTTTTAGAAGCCGACTCTCAAAGTTAGCTCCCTGATCCGAATGGATTCTTTTGGGGAACCCATATATGCAAAAAAACTTGTCCCATAAACAGCGGGCAACTTGTTTCGCAGTCTGGTTCCGACAGGGGAAGGCAAGAGCTACTTTAGAAAAATGGTCCGTAACAACAAGAACATCAATGGTCTTCTTGTCGCTCTGCTCTGCGGTCCAAAAATCGATGCACACTAAGTCCATAGGAGCTGAAGTGCGGATGCTCTCAAGGGGTGCTCGGGCGTGTGGTTCAGGAGTCTTCCCCAAAATACATCTCTGACAGTGCTTCACGTGTTTCTCAACATCCCTCTGCATGCCTGTCCAGAAGAATCGTTCACTGGCCAGAGAGGATGATCTCGAGCGACCCTGGTGGCCAGCAGCATCGTGGACTCCATGCAGGACTTGTCGCTTCAGAGCTTCTGGAGTGACGAACTGAAAGATCCTCTTGTCCCTGATGCGGTCTCTCTTCACACGGTAGAGGAGTCCACTACGCACTCTCAGCTTCTTCCAGCGTTTCAACAGCCTGAGCACACAGCTAGACTCAGCTGCTCTCTCGTGTGCATTTGGTTTCCTATGTCGCTGCATATAAAAGAGAACCCTGCTCACTACAGCATCTTGTTGCTGGAGATTGTGTAATTGACTCTGTGGGATGGTGATGGAAGGGTCTTCCTCGGGCATTTGCAGAGACTCCGGATTAATGTAGGGCAGCTGAGAAACACCCCCAGTGCGATGGACGTCCATGACAGCAGACACCTCCTCAGCACTAATGGCACCTCCAGAAGACTCAGGACTCAGGACCTCATCTGTGTCGACATTAGTGTGCTGAACACCTTGACAGTTGGTAGTCAGCCGGAAAGCGTCCTGCACCGTACCAGCCACAACTCCATTCACCTGATCCAGCAAGGACAGGTAAGGCTCCCTCACCAGGCGATGGCTCACACAGGACTTAACAAATGGCTCACGGCTCAGCGCATCAGCGACGATGTTCCTAGGCCCTGGGATATAATTCAGATCGAAATCATATGCAGCAAGTTTGGCCACCCACCTCTGTTCGCATGCATCTAACTTGGGCTTCGTTAGGATGTAGGTCAAGGGGTTGTTATCCGACCACGCTGTGAAATGCACTCCCTTCAGCCAGTGGGAAAACTTCTCGCATACAGCCCACTTCAATGCCAGGAACTCAAGTCGGTGAGCTGGATAGTTCAACTGAGCATGTGACAGCGTCCTACTAGCGAAGGCAACTGGTCTTGCAACTTTATCACCAGGCTGGAGCTGGGAGATGACGGCGCCAATCCCATCGAATGAAGCATCCACTGCTAGGATAAATGGCTTTGCGAAATCAGGATGGGCCAGGGTTACAGAATGCAGGAGATCACGCTTCAATGTCTCGAAAGCATCCCTACACTCGGGCGTCCAGTCAGCTGGTTTGAGCTTTACAAGATTGTGATATTTCTTCACTGGTTTTCTCCCTCTGCATGCCTTTTCTCCAGCGTTCTGTCCAGAGAGAAGCTTGAATAGGGGTCTGGCCTTAGAGGAACAATCTTCAATGAAGTGCTGATAGTAAAGCATCATGCCCAAGAAGGACCTAATCTTCTTCTGTGAAGGAGACACCCCATCACTGTCCATCAGATCGGATACCTGTACTTGGCTAATGGCTTCAACCTTTCCAGGGTCCGTCTGCACTCCTGACTCATTGATGATATGGCCGAGAAACCGTACTGATTTCCGCAGAAGGTAGCACTTCTTTGGAGCCAATTTGAGATTGTTGTACTTTAAACGAGAGAAAACCATCTCTAGACGCTCGAGTGCCAGCTGTTCTGTAGGAGCGAAGACCATAACATCGTCTAGGTAGCACAATAGACTGGTGAAATTCTGATCCCCAAAGATCGAGAGCATCATCCGCATGAATGTAGCCGGGCTGTTGGACAACCCTTGAGGCATCCGGTTATATTCATGCAGGCCAAAGGGAGAGGAGAACGCAGTGTATTTCTTGTGGTCCTCATGTAAAGGCACGTTGTAGAAACCAGAGGTAAGGTCCATTGTGGAGAAGTAGGCATTACCACCTAGTGCAGCCAGCGCGTCAGCCTGATGAGGCAGCGGATGTGCGTCTTTCGTTGTCCTCGCATTAAGCCATCTGAAGTCCGTACAGATGCGCAACCCTCCATCCTTCTTCCACACAAGAACCAAGGGCGAGGCATATTCGCTGTTGGACTTACGAATTATGCCCTTCTCCTCCATGTCGTTGATGGCAGACCTCAGCTTCTCGTAGTGGTTCGGTGGCACTCTGCGGTAGGGCAGGCGAAATGGCCTCTCGTCCACCAGATGTATCTTGTGCACGAAGTCAGACGCCTCACCACAGTCCAACTTGTGGCGTGAAAAGATTGACTCGTATTTCACAACAAGCTGACAAAGCTTCTCTCTCCACAGGTCAGAGACTTCACACGCGTCCAAGTCTAGGTCGCGTAGACCAAGTTCCTCCAGTGCCTTTCTGATGTCTTCTTTGGGCCTTGCTACAGACTCACCAGTCACGGATTGTGGGGAAGACTGAATGTGGTCAGGCGGGGACAGATCTTCAGCGGCAATGCAGGGAAACACGTCCGCCAATCCCGCTGGGATTCACAACCTTCATAGGCAGCCATCGGTCGCCCCACATCGGCGTAACAACTCTGCCAACCAGAACTTTATTCGGTCTGCATCTGGACTGAGTTGGTTCCACAACCACCGTACTGCCCTCTGATATAGGTGCCGACACAGGGAGTCCCATACAAGATGCTCACTATTTGGCTGTAGCATCACACACTGTTGTAGCTTCAGTGTGCCAACCTTCTCAGGCACTGTCTCACCCCTCCATCTCTCTGTATTGGAAAGGAGAGAGAAGAAGTGATGACAGTCCCCATCACTGCCACCACCATGTTCAGATATCAGCCGCCAATAGCTGTCAGTCTTCCTCATCAACTCTAGGATTTTCTTGATGGCATTACTGCCTAGTATCATGTCATCGGTCTGTCCAGGCACCACAAGCATTGGGATGACCATCTTGCAGTCATACACCACCACATCGACATTGTATATTGCCTTAGGTACAACTCGGTGACCACCACATCCTATGATGATGACATCATCAGTGGGGCATCCTCTCAGATCAGGGTTACGCTGCAAGAGACGCGCCTCCGCAGCCTCGCTAAGCGTGCATGCCATAGAACCACTGTCTATCATCGCTCTAAGAGAGACATCTGCAGCGGAGACAGTGGTGTAGAATAAACTATCAGACCTTTGGACTCTGTGTAGACCTTGAAATACTACAGTCTTGTTCGAAGGCGCCCTGGAGATGAATGACTTGTATGTTGACTCACAATCAGCCATTTCATAATTGGGAGAGATATCAACAGGATCTGCACAGTCCTCCCTTGAATGCAGATCTATAAGTTTCCCTGCTGCGCCGACTGGGCACGCCCCTGCATCGGACACTTGGATCTGGGGTGTCCAGGCGAATGGCACTGGAAGCAGAGCCTCTGGTCACGGCAGTGAGTCCAAGCAGAGTGTCTAGTGTCGCCACACACAGCACACGGCAGGTTATTCAGACCCTCAATCCTGGGGGGGCTGGGTCTATACTGCTTGTTTGACATGTCCTTAGCAGGAGCAGACTTCTCCAATAGGACTTTCTCTAGCATTGAGATGATACGTTCAAAGGCCTCTGCCCCCTTGTCTGGGCGAGTATCCTGCTTTTCAGGTGAACACATATCAGTGACTGACATCTCAACTCTGTTCACTAGCACACCCTCACTGGGCCTTTTACTCACGGCTGCGGCAGCACCGTTCGAGCACACCTGAGTGTGGAACTCGTCAAGTACATCTTGGACCTCTTCAGCAGTCCACTTATCGATCGTCTTTGATCTGAAAGTCATGGCAAGCTCTTTGGATGGACAGTTCCTGATGAACATACGTGTCACCTCCAGGAGAGGGCACTCAAGTGTTTTACCTTGTTCTTTGAGGCGATCAGTGGCAACATCTGCAGCTTGATTGAGGCGTAGCCAGTAGTCATACGCATCACCACTCTTCGGCAGCGTGGTGTAGAAGTCGGCTAGGGGGATAGGTGAACAGGGAACAGCAGCAAAATGCTTACGTAGAAGACCATAGATGGCCTCCGGGTTTTCAGCGACATTAATGCCACTGCTCCTCGTCCCATACTTCACTACATCCTTAGCCCTGCCCCTGAGATGGGTGAATATTTCTTCCGCCTGCTGTTCTGCTCTGATGTTCGCCTTCTTCACATAACTCCTCATTATGTCTTCCCACTCACGCACATTCACTGCGTCCTTATCATCCCCTCTGAACGTTGGAGGCTCCTTCACCCTCCTGTAAGGTACCAACTGGACTTGGGACAGGTCTAGACTCTGGGTGGATGTATCAGTGGGCTTGGTCTGTGCATGTGCAGTGCTAAGAGGGGGTAGCGTTGAGTCAAGGCGTGCAAGTATGCTATCTGCCAGCTGTAGACCAACATCTCTAATTATGTCACTCATCTGGCTCACTACATCAGGTAACTGGAAAGCAGAGATAGGGGATGGGGTATCACTGACCTGTGTGCTCGGTGCATGATCAATGTCGTGGCTCTGAGAAGGAACTGTGTCCCCACTAACTGAAAGGGCCCCAGCAGCATCCTGACTACCCACAACAGGAACATCACCCCCCTGAACAGGACTATCAAAACTCAACACTGGAATCCCCCTACCTCCACTGAGGAGCATCGCTCTACCCCTCCCAATGCTACTGCTTAGTGGCATACTGAAACATCCTGGTCTGTAGCTCATGTTGAATTACAATTCAATAAAATAGTACTATACAGACTAATCAGATAAAAGACCAGTAAAGAAAAATGTCACCAAAACAGCAATAACACAAAAATAAATCACAGATCACATGTGTGATCACATTCATTAATTCAACAAATCACTTGTGCATAACATCACTGAATGAACTGAGTGAAACCATACGCCGCCCACCAGACAGCACGCAGGAGCGGTCCAGCAGAGTGGTCCAGCAGAGTGGTCCAGCAGAGTGGTCCCGGGTCAAGGTGAAGAGTTGACTTCAGGTCCATAGGTCACGGCACCAATGTGACGGGGTGTATCTTTGCATGAATCACTCTCAGCTGGATGGCTCACGTTCATTTATTCTGTAGAAAACAGTGCATCAATTTCTGGACACGGGACTTGCAGGGTCATCAAGCTAAATTCTAAAATGATGTTACACGAACATTCACGTTAGCGCCATCAATGTTAACAACTTAAAACTCACATTACTAAACTTGTGATATGTTCCAAACTAAAATACTATAAATAGGGAAACTCAAAACAGCTATCTTGATCATTAAACATTGAAATAAAACATAGGTACCTCCTAAATGTCGTTGTTTGGTACCTGTACTGTAGCAATGACAATAAAGTCCATTCATTCATCATTCATAATCTCTTAAATTATATGCGATCTCAGACCCTGCAGAAAACATGACCTTACCGCATCAGTGGTTAAGGATGAACTGAGGGAGATCACGTTACGTCCCGTGCTATTGCACTGTCCAGCTGTATTTACATTAAACCCCTAGAGGGCGCAGTTTAGCTCTATTTTAGCTATAATTGAACTTTGAACTTTCTACTCCGTTACATATATATATATATGTAGAGAGAGAGAGAAAGAGAGAGAGAGTGTACCAGACAACAAAATGCAGTTCAGCATCTAACCAGAAGTGCAAATAGTGATATAAGGACCTGATATAAAAACATGACAATGTTAGTGATAGGTACAGTGAGGCATGTACGGTACGTATACAGTTAGTGATAGGTACAGTGAGTATTCTGTTCCCACTGCGCGTAACCAGGGCGCAACTTCCACAGATAGCGAACACACACTGACACACAAATGAATCCTCAGACGCTGGAGTAAAGTTTAGTTCTTTACTCAACCCTCAGAAACATGAGTGGTCGTTTGGTTATTTTGTAAAACTGTAAATAAACATAAGAGTACAATTACTGTAATGCTCAAAACTATACTGTTACACTTTCAACATCAACAGTATGTAGCCAACATATTATATCAATATAGCAATACAAATAGTTATACTTAAATAATATAAGCTATGTATTTATAAACATATACATTATACATTGTAGTTAAACAAGAAAAGAAAAGGCAACTTACAAGCAAAGCCTTTTCCAGGGCAAGAATGTAAACAAAGAGATTCTCCGGAGCTTTTCCTCTCAACTAGCTGCTGCTACGAGCTATCACGTCTGAACAGTGTGCTCACGTCATGTGACTAATGTTCGTCATGTGACTAATCAAAACCGAAACTGAATAAAGGCAGTAACAAATGTAATGTCATAAAATGTCCACTAGATGTCTCTAAAATGAAAACCTAAGAAACCATGACACTCCCCGTCTGGTATGGAGGAAATACCACTATGAACTAACTCAGGGATACTCAGTCCTTTGGCGACATGAGAAGCACTGTCTCAGATATTGGTCTCAAGAACGTTTTAGCCGTCCCATGTTTGGTGATCTTCACTTCGATTCTTCTGATCTTACCGTCCTTGTCAGGGAATGTCTGGCTGACTAGTCCTAAGGGCCAGTCGTTGCGCTTAGCCTGAGCATCTTTGAGAAGGACCAAATCCCCTACTTTGAGGTTCGGACGTTCCTCTTGCCACTTGCTGCGACTCTGTAGTGTCGTGAGGTATTCATGTCTCCATCGGCTCCAGAAAGTATTTGCAAGGTGCTGAACCTGTTTCCACTGCTGTCTGTGGAGGTCCGTATCACTGAAATTTCCCGGAGGAGGAAGTGGAGTGCACATCTTCTGCGTAAGAAGCATAGCTGGTGTTAGAAGAAAAGGAGAGTCTGGATCCATTGAGATGGGGGTGAGAGGTCTGGCGTTGATTATGGCTGTAACCTCTGCCATCAGGGTGGAGAGAACTTCATGAGTCAGGCGAGAAGGGCAAGCCTTGAGCAGCATGGAGTCAAGTATGCGCCTTGATATCCCTATCATCCTTTCCCAGGAGCCTCCCATGTGGGATGAATGAGGTGGGTTGAAGACCCATGAGCAGCCCTCTTCTCCCAGGTACTTTCGAATGCTAGGCATGTTGGGGTCGGTCAGCAGAATGTTCAGCTCTCTGCATGCGCCTGTGAAATTTGTTCCACAATCTGATCTAATCTGTTTGGCAGGTCCTCTTAGACTAAAGAACCTGCGTAGCGCATTGATAAAGCATGATGCGTCCATTGACTCAATGAATGAATGAATGAATGAATGAATGAATGAATGAAAGCATTTATTTCGAACATGTGCAGAGAGAAATAGTTATAACAACAAAAGACAAAACAAAAACAAGAAAAAACTAAACAAAACAAAAAACAAAACAAAAAACACTATTTACTTCACATGTCCGAAAAGGAGTAGGAAGAAGCATAAGCTTATTTAATCCTACCCCTTCTCCAATAAACAGAGATTAATAATTAATAAACAGCAGTTGACTTCAAAATAAATATAATATATATATTTTAAATTAAATCACATTTATTTACATATTTACATATTGACCAACAATAGAAAACAGATCATGTAAATAAACAAATAATCTGTGAAAACAACAACTATCAAAGCCCTTCTTCCTCCTCGTACCTGGTGAAAACCATTTTTTTATACCGCTTTTTGAACTCAATCAATTCGATGTGGACAGCGCGCGTACTTAGACATGTGAAAAGAACAGCCCATCTTTTACTGTTTGCCTGTCCTCCTCTTGTGCGTCTTGTGCTTACATGCCAGGGGCCGAAGACGTCCAGTCCCACGTAGGTGAATGGGGGTTCAGTACTCAGGCGATCAACAGGTAGGTCGGCCATCATCTGTTCCGTCACTCTGCCTCTGAGCTTCTTGCAGGTTACACAGTCGTGAAGGATGCCTTTGATCAGTCGTCTTGCTCCCATGATCCAGTACCCTGCAGTGCGGACAGCGCCTTCGGTAAAGACTCGGCCTTGGTGCATCACCCTTTGGTGATGGTGTTCCACAAGTAGCTTTGCGATGTGTTTCCGTCCCGGAATAACAAGAGGGTGTTTTTCCTTGTAGGCGAGATCTGAATGTCTGAGCCGTCCCCCTATTCTCAGGAGGCCTTCTTCGTCGCAATAGGGATTGAGTTTCTTCAGAGGACTACTTCTTGAGATGTCCTTTCCACTTGCTATGCACGCAAGTTCGTCCTTGTAAGCCTCTCCTTGCACGCATTTGATGATGATGAGTTCAGCTTTTGTCAGTTCTTCAGCTGTGCGAGGCTGCTTGCAGTGATGCCATGAACTGCAAGTTTGATCCTGATCTTTGCTGGTAGCCTTACAGGATTCCACGATGTGGATGAGTGAACTTGTTGCTCTCACAAGTCGCTTCCATGAGGAAAAACGCTCGAATCTGTGAGATCCAAGGTGTGTTCTGTTGTTGGGCAGGTTGGTGATGTGTGCCCGCACCTCTATGTCTGAGTCCGGGTTGATGAGGTCAAAGACTTCAGGTGATGATGGTTCCTCTACTTGTAGCAGAAACGTTGGTCCTCTAAGCCAGGTTGTCTCACCTAGCATAGCTGCAGGCACAGAACGTGTGCCAAGGTCAGCTGGGTTATGGCTTGTGGAGATGTAGTGCCACCGGGTTGGTTCAGAAGACCGCCGTATACGCTGCACTCTGTTGCTCACATATACATAGAACCTTCTTGTCTGGTTGCTAATGTATCCTAGGACAACTCGGCTATCTGTATAGAACTTGACAGCATCCAGAGCTATATCTAGCTCGCTTGTGACTAGCTCAGCGACTTCCACACCCAACACGGCAGCTCCCAACTCCAATCTTGGGATAGTGTGAGCCGACTGTGGAGTTAACTTAGCTTTTCCAAGGACAAATCCTACTTGACATTTTTGCTCAACATCAATTACTTGGAGATAGGCGACTGCTGCAATAGCCTTCACTGAAGCGTCTGAGAACACGTGTAGCTCCTTTCTTATGGCTGTTGAGATTGTAGAAGCAGAATAGGTTCTTGGGATCTCCAACTGCCTGAGGTCTTGAAGAGAGCTTCTCCAAGCGTTCCACTCATCTTCCCTTTCTGGAGGAAGAGGAGAGTCCCAGTCGGAGGCTTCGTTTGTGAGCTCTCGTAACAGGATCTTTCCCTGTATCGTAACTGGTGCAACGAATCCAAGTGGATCGAAGAGGCCGTTGACAGTAGCTAGAACACCCCTACGTGTGAAAGGCTTTGTGGATTCTGCTACTTGAAACGTGAAGACATCTTTCTTCAGATCCCAACTCACTCCAAGGCTCCGTTGAATAGGAGTGGGATCGACATCCAAGTTTAGGTCTTTGAGTCCCTTTGCTCGGTCCTCAGCAGAGAATGCTTCCATAACCTCCTGGCTGTTGGAAGCAACTTTGTGAAGTCGCAGGTTCGACACAGCAAGCATCTCCTGTGTCCGCTTCAGTAGGTCGATGGCTTCACGTGCTGTGGGCCTTGACAGGAGTCCGTCGTCAACGTAGAACTCTCTTTCGATGAACTGTTTGGCGTCAGACCCAAATTCTTCTTCACCATGAGCTGCAGCACGTCTGAGACCATAGATTGCCACCGCAGGAGAGGGACTGTTCCCGAATACGTGAACCTTCATGCGGTACTCACATATGTCGTTCCTAGGATCGTTGTCCTCGTACCACAGAAAGCGGAGAAAGTTCCTGTGGTCTTCTTTCACAACGAAGCTGTGAAACATTTGTTCTATGTCCACAGTGACAGCGATCGGTTCTCGTCTGAATCGCACCAGTACTCCTAAGAGGCTGTTATTTAAGTCCGGACCAGAAAGGAGAACATCGTTCAGTGACACGCCTTTCCATTTTGCACTGGAATCGAAGACGACTCGAATCTGGCCTGGCTTCTGAGGGTGATAAACCCCGAAGATAGGTAAGTACCAACATTCTTGTCCGTTCTCCAATGTAGGAGCCAGCTCAGCATGATCACGGTCGAAGATGTTCTGCATGAACGCGATGAAGTGCCTCTTCATCTCGGGCCTTTTCTCCAGTGTGTTTTGAAGAGAGGTAAGTCGTGTGAGGGCCTGGCCTCGGCTGTGAGGGAGTTGCTGACGTGGTGTTCTGAATGGCAATGGTGCCACCCAGCTGTTGCAGTCATCCATATACATTTCTTTGTCCATGACCTTTAAGAACAGTCTGTCTTCAATAGAGAGTCCAATCTTGTTGTCATCCTCGGACGTGTTGAAGATGGTGCTCCCTAAGTTGCATTCCCGGATACTGTGGGTGCCTTGCGCTGGGGCAATCTGATGTGCTGGCTTCGGAACATATTGCTCCTTCACCTGGATCCTGTTCGGACATGGGCTGAAGAATGAAGGGCGTTGGTTCTCAAGCACATTGGTGTGGTAGCTTTGGATGTCTGAAGGCTTGTGGGCTGCCTCTAGGCAGACTTCTCCTATGATGACCCATCCCAGGTCGAGTCGTTGTGCGTAGGGGGCGTCATGTGGACCGTTCCGTTGCTCCCGCACTTTATGAACTCTAAGGATGTCTCGGCCTAGCAAGAGAAGGATCTGTGCTTTAGAATCCAAAGGTGGTATACCATATGCTATGGGCTTGAGGTGGGAATGATGCAACGCTGCTTCTGGCGTAGGTATCTCAGCTCTTTCGGTGGGAATGTTGTTACACTCTATTAGTGTAGGTAGTGTCACTGTTGTAGCTCCATCCACAGATTCCACCACAAAGCCTGTGGCTCTCCTTCCTGTCATCTGAGTTGTACCTGCACATGTACGAAGTGTGAATGCTGAATCTGACCCCTTGATGTGGAACATATCAAAGAATTCAGACCGTGCAAGCGACCTGTTGCTTTGGTCATCCAGCACAACGTATGCTCTGGTTGCTCTCTCTGGGTGTGCTTCTGGGAATATATTCACCAGGCAAATCTTCGAGCAAGATCTGCCGCTTTGACCCTCTCCACAGACTTCTGTGCAATTTGAGGTGACTGAAGATTGGTCTGATCCTCCTTCTCCCTCCCCGCCATCCTCAGATGGGGCTGAAGGCGGAGGTCCTGGATGAAGAGCCGTGGTGTGGCTGTTACTCTCACATTCCATGCACTTGATGGCTGTGGTGCAGTTCTGGGCTAGATGAGTAGTTGTGGAACAACATCTGAAGCAGACACCGTTGTCTTTGAGGAAGGCCTTGCGCTCCTCGAGGGGCTTGCTTCTGAAACCTCTGCAGCGTGTTAGGGGGTGTGGCTTCTTATGGAGAGGGCATAGTTTTTTTATGTCCACTGCTGTTCGGCCTGAACCGTCTTGTGTGTCTTTCTCGTGAGAGACATCTGTCTTATGTGCAGAGACCATGCTCTTACTTTGTCTCTTGAATGGCTGCTCTGACTTCATCTGGGCTGTGTTACTCATCGATAGCCTGAAGCTTGGGTCATTGCGAGCTCGTGCCTCTTTGGTGATGAACTCGCAGAAGAATGTGAATGGGGGAAAAACTACCTGTCGCTCAGCTTTGTATCTGGAACCCTGTGATATCCATTTCTCTTGGATGTTGTAGGGCAACTTGTCTACGATGGGCAAAATGCCGCGTGAAGTGTCCAGATAGCTCAAACCAGGCAGGTAACCTTCGAACATGGCTGCTTCCAACTCTTGGAGAAGGTCACTTAGCTCTCTCAGCTTCACAGGATCTTTATTGCTGATCTTTGGGAAGTTCTCCAGCCTGTCGAAGAGGGACTTTTCAATTACCTCTGGAGACCCGAAGCACTCTTCTAAGCGTTCCCAAGCTTTGCATAGACCTTGAGATGAATGACCTACATGTACTGCTCTTATTCGTTTCACGTGCTTTGCAGATTCACTCCCTAACCACTTAATCATGAGGTCCATCTCTTCATTAGCACTGAGTAGTAGTCCGTCAATGGCGTTCTTGAAGGACGACTTCCATGCCCAGTAATCTTCTGGGTGATCATCGAACTTGGTGAGACCGGAGGTTACGAGGTCTCTGCGTGCTAGGTACCGAGCCACATCACTGATGTCGCTTGTGTCACCGCTTCCTGTTGGTTTGTATGGTGAACCCTTGGGCCTGCTGGGTGTGGGCTGCTCTGATGAGGGCTGCTCTGATGTCTTTGGCCTACTAGGTCGCAGTGATGGAGAGCTGTGCTCATGCTTCACAGTGGAGGAGTGCTGTCTCTCGTATGAAACAGTCAGACGCTGTCTGGGTGGTGAGGAGGATCTCAGCCTATGGACTATCGGTTCCAGATTGGCTATAGAGTCCTTAACATCTTCGGCAGATAGTGGTAGCTGTGACTGTTGTTCTACGTACTGGCGTGTGCGGTCAACAGTGGCATGAATGACAGCTTCGATACCGTTGTTTTCTTCCTCCGCTGCTGCTTCAAGAACATTAGCTTCAGCGATGGCTTCTGCCACTTCTTTCTCATGCAGCAAGTTCTTTAATTTTGCTTCCATTTGGGCTTTTTCGATCATAATCTCTGATTCCATTTTTGCATAGCCAGCACGTGTGCGTGCTACTTCCACTTTGACACGTGCATTGACAGCTGCCCTACTGGCTGTTGATTTAAAAGACCTAGATGTGCTAGAGGCCACTGACCTTGTCTCAGCATTGCTCAACTCTTCCATCATGAATATTGCTGTGTGCTTGGCGTGAGCAAGGATGATGGGGAGCAGTGCTTGCGCTGAAGATCTCTCTCCTTGAGTCGATCCGCCCGCTGAGTGGTTGCTTTTTTACTATTCTGTTCCCACTGCGCGTAACCAGGGCGCAACTTCCACAGATAGCGAACACACACTGACACACAAATGAATCCTCAGACGCTGGAGTAAAGTTTAGTTCTTTACTCAACCCTCAGAAACATGAGTGGTCGTTTGGTTATTTTGTAAAACTGTAAATAAACATAAGAGTACAATTACTGTAATGCTCAAAACTATACTGTTACACTTTCAACATCAACAGTATGTAGCCAACATATTATATCAATATAGCAATACAAATAGTTATACTTAAATAATATAAGCTATGTATTTATAAACATATACATTATACATTGTAGTTAAACAAGAAAAGAAAAGGCAACTTACAAGCAAAGCCTTTTCCATGGCAAGAATGTAAACAAAGAGATTCTCCGGAGCTTTTCCTCTCAACTAGCTGCTGCTACGAGCTATCACGTCTGAACAGTGTGCTCACATCATGTGACTAATGTTCGTCATGTGACTAATCAAAACCGAAACTGAATAAAGGCAGTAACAAATGTAATGTCATAAAATGTCCACTAGATGTCTCTAAAATGAAAACCTAAGAAACCATGACAGTGAGGCATGTACGGTATGTATACAGTTAGTGATAGGTACAGTGAGGCATGTACGGTACGTATACAGTTAGTGATAGGTACAGTGAGGCATGTACGGTATGTATACAGTTAGTGATAGGTACAGTGAGGCATGTACGGTACGTATACAGTTAGTGATAGGTACAGTGAGGCATGTACGGTACGTATACAGTTAGTGATAGGTACAGTGAGGCATGTACGGTATGTATACAGTTAGTGATAGGTACAGTTAAATGGCAGCTGTGTGAAAGAATCTGTTCTGTCGGACCTGAGGACCCTGTACTTCCTGCTGGTGTAGGACCTGAGGACCCTGTACTTCCTGCTGGTGTAGGACCTGAGGACCCTGTACTTCCTGCTGGTGTAGGACCTGAGGACCCTGTACTTCCTGCTGGTGTAGGACCTGAGGATCCTGTACTTCCTGCTGGTGTAGGACCTGAGGACCCTGTACTTCCTGCTGGTGTAGGACCTGAGGACCCTGTACTTCCTGCTGGTGTAGGACCTGAGGACCCTGTACTTCCTGAGTCTCTTAGAAGGTCGGGGGTCAAACAGGCCATGGCGCGAGGCGTCCTTGATGATGCTTGCCGCCCTCCGACCGACACCGGTCTCCCTGGAGGGACTGGATGGTAGGATGGTAGGGGGTTTGGGAGTTTGGTGCCGATGATGCGCTGGGCGGTTTTCACCACCTGTTCCAGGACAGCTGCCGTACCACACTGAGATGCAGCTGGTTAGGATGCTCTCAATGGTGCAGCGTAGGAGTTGAGGGTCCAAGAGAGCTCCTGGTAGGTGTGTGTGTGTGTGTGTGTGTGTGTGTGTGTGTGTGTGTGTGTGTGTGTGTGTGTGTGTGTGTGTGTGTGTGAGTGAGTGGGTGAGAGAGCCTCACAGCAAAGCTAATGACATGGCATGTCTGCCATCTGCTGAAATGTATGCAGTTGTCTGACCCCACGCTTTATACGTAGTCCTCCTTAAACTGTCCAGAAGGGGGCAGTAGAACCTCATTCTTAAACAGGTGTGTTACAATGACCAATTTAATGTACAAAATTGTGTTTGAATGAATGAATGAATGAATGAATGGTCTTTATTGTCATTTATACAGTACAGGTACCATACAACGAAATTTAGGAGGGGGGGCTCCCCTGGTGCTTGGAAAAAAGACTAAAAACAAGAGAGCCAAGGGTAAAATAAAAGAGGGAAAAGAGCTGGTTGACATAAATAAAGGCTATGTACACTATCTACTACACTATACTACTATACTATACAATAAAACACTGTGCTGTACTCTATGCTATGCTATAAATATCCTAACTTTTTCCTATATCTGAACCTTATGTACACAAGGGTTGTCATATTGCACATAGTATTTGTTGCACATACATTAAAGTGTCGCAGTTAGCAGGTTTAGAATGTTCACAGTTGTATTTCAATATTATGTTTACAATCTAGTAGGTGCCATCAAATTGTCTAGATTGTCCAGGGCCTAGAACCTAGGTCTTTGCTGTGTTCAGGGCCTGAATGGCCCTAGGGTAGAAGCTGAGCTTCAGTCTGTTTGTCCGTGCGAACATGGTCCTGAACCACCTTGATAAACAGACTTTTAAATAATGGACACAGGTGGCCTGGGGTGGTCCAGTGGTCTAGCACTGCGGTCTACAGTGCACACATATGCCCATGTCAGCATGGGTTTGAATCTGGCCCATGCCCTGCTGACATGCCATCTCTCCCTTCTTCTCCTTACTTTTCTGTATCTGTCCAATAAAATGAAAAATATGAGTGGGACTGGCCCACTCAGAAAAATAACTTTAAAAAAAATAATGGACACAGGCGATATCTATTCCATATTAAAGTTGTATTTTGACAAATACAATGCCGTTGTACAATCCAAATAAAAGTACTGTAAGACAATACCACAACAGCAACTTTACCCACAGTACTACAGTTATGCACCAGGGAGCAGTGTTGTCCATGCTTTCTCCAAAATGTACATTGTGACATTTCCTTAAAGAGCAGAGAAAGGGGGGGGGGTACCGTGAGGCTTTTGTTTTTTGTGACCACCAACATTCATTCATTGGTTTCATTGGCCTACTACACACGCACACGCACACGCACACGCACACACACACACACACACACACACACACACACACACACACACACAAACACACACACACACACACACACACACACACACACACACGCGCGCACAGTGGAAACTACAAAACAATCCTCCTGAAGACCACAATGGAATTGATTTCCTTATCATTTCAATCTCTCTCACAAAAAGCTCATTGTCCGAGGGGGGAGGCCTCCACCTGAACCAGACCGCACTGAGGCATACCTGTTAGCTGCCACACATGTCATCGTGGCGTCTTATCCCAGCCCTTCAAAAGAATACATTTGATTTTAAAAAAAAAATAATAATAATAAAAACATGAGTGAAGACGGTGGTCTAAGGCAGAACCACAGAAGCCTACAGGCCAACTCATAAGCATCAACACCTGTCTGAACCCTCCGACGCATAAAACAAGCTCAATCACGAAGTCCTTGCGAGGTGTGTTTGTCGTTTTTGCATTATGTATTTGAGCGATGCTGTCAACAACCAGCTAAATAACAACAACTTGTCTGCAACAACAACAACAAAAAAGCCAGACTCGACGCGCCAAAAGGCATGCATGTAGAGGCACTTCTGTCCGGCCGTAGGATCCTGCAGCGCGCCTCTGCTTCGCCTGGAGGGCAGGGGGGGGGAGAGAGGGGGGGGAGAGAGAGAGAGAGAGGGGGGGAGAGAGAGAGAGAGGGGGGGGGGGGGAGAGAGAGAGAGAGAGAGAGAGAGAGAGAGAGAGAGAGAGAGGGGGGTGAGAAGTCTCCACTGGAGCCAATGAGGGAGCAGCATCCGTCCTATCCCTCGTATAACTCCGTTTCTCAGGGGCAGAGCCCTGCCACAAGCACGTTACTGCCGTCGAGGGACGTTTGGAGAGACGAGTGTTCTCCCAGGACGCGTTCAGGACGCACATCTGTTCCAACGACGCCGATTCCTTTGAACACCATTACAACCGTACAACACGAACGATCCATCGTTTACGACTTTTTAAAATATATATATACATTTTTTTTTTACATTTTGTATTGTTATTGTTATTTTCGTTTCTGTTGTGGAGTTTGTTTCCTTTGGAGGGCTGCGACCCATGATGAGTGTGGTGGGACAGGCGTATGAGAAGAAGATAGCGAGTATTCTGACCGATATCCCCGGATCTATGAGCTGCCACCCGAGCTCCAAGGACTCCCCGACGCTCCCCGAGTCCTCGGTCACCGACATGGGCTACTACAGCGGCCAGACGGCCCACAGCCACCACGAGTACTACCAGAGCCAGGCTGCTTACGGACAGCAAATGAACTCCTACCACCACCAGTTTAACCTGAACGGGATGGGGGCCGCGGGAGCCTACCCCACCAAGTCTGAATACCCCTACACGAACTCCTTCAGACAGTACGGACATTACAACAGAGACCTCCAGGCGTCACCTCAAGGCTCAGGTAAGACTCAGGTTCATTCATAATGGCCATCCGAATAGACTTTGCCGCACTAAATATTGTGGGAAATGTGTCATTTAAATCTGTATTTACGAGTTGACTTAGTATCTGGTTGCCTGGTTGTCTAGGCTACGCTTATAAGGTCTTAAGTCTATAAGGACACATCATGTGAATCAGCGTAACATATTTGCTATGGTGTTACCTTTGTTAGTTTAACATTCGGCCTATAGCTGAAATAAAATAACAACATGTGTCATAAAGAAAAACGTTGAAAGTCTAGTAATTAATATCTAGACTACAGTAGCTGTTAAATTAGAGTATTATAAGTCAGAGGAAAACAAAAACTATCTATGGAAGTTTTAACCAACCTGTTAATTGACGTATTTGGATTGTGAGGCAATGAATAGAGAGAGTCAACATAAAACAATCATGTTTAAAATATATTATTGCAGTAATATGACTGCGGTCATTAAAAATATATAAAAAGATGAATATTGAAAAAAAGTCAAGTGATGACAAACATATATTATTATTAGTAAGTAAGTAAGTAAAGCTTTATTTATATAGCGCCTTTCGTACATGAAATGCAACTCAAAGCACTTTTACAGTATTATTATTATTATTATTATTATAATTATTATTATATTTCAACAGGCCTATACATAATATCAGTGCAGGGCAATTATATTATTATAAAATAAAAACATTATTATTGATATTATTGCAACAGTTGCAATAATGTAATTATGAATAGCAATGTTGTTATCATTATTTACATAATTATCATTAGGAATACATCACTGGTGTTGCTTGATATATACATCGAAGATGCTTATGATCCTGTTGTTACCGTGTACAGTGAAAGAGGAACCAGAGCCGGAGGTTAGGATGGTAAACGGAAAGCCGAAAAAGATCCGCAAGCCGCGGACCATCTACTCCAGCTACCAGCTGGCCGCGCTGCAGCGACGCTTCCAGAAGGCGCAGTACCTCGCCCTCCCCGAGAGAGCCGAGCTGGCGGCACAACTCGGGCTGACGCAGACCCAGGTACATATCATCATCATCATCATCATCATAATAATAATAATAATAATAATAATAATAATAACAACAACAACAATAATATATATATATATATATATATATATATATATATATATATATATATATATATATATATATATAGGCTAATAATAGGCCTGACGCAGACAGGTAGTATATTTATAGGTGACCTTATAGGTCATTTAGATTTTTTTTCTTTTGATTAACTGAGGTTGACACATTTATTTACAATAGCCTCATTTTAATGAAACATCTAGGCTACCCCTTGATTTGAAAGGATATGATTTATAGATACCTTACTGTGTTATTGGGCTATGACGTGAAGTCATGATTAAAGCACTTTGAGCTGCAATGTTTGCAGGAAAAGTGTTATACAAATACAAGTTATTATTATTATTATTATTATTATTATTATTATTATTATTATTATTATTATTATTATTATTATTATTATTATAGGCTATTATACTTATATCATATTATACATATATAGACCCAGGTACTATTATACTTATATTATATTATACATATCCTGGGTACATATTATACTTATATTATATTATACATATAGACCCGGTACATATATATATATCATATATAATAATAGGCCTGACTATGCACCCAGGTACACCGGCCTGTTGGGGAGATTAACGGTGACAGAACTGGTTACAAAGTCATGTCCAGCCTATAGAGAGCTGTAGGCCTGTCCATAACGCCTGTGTGAAACGTCCTCAGTTAAAAAAGGACAAAGCAATTAGGCCTGCTTCTAATTACCTTGACAATTATAATAATATCATGTTATAGAATGCTGCATTTGACTGTTAAATAGGCTGGCAAAACGTGGTTTTCATTGCTGTCAGCTTAGCTCCATTGCCAAGAGTTTCACCACGGCCTTGAAATGTAACAGCACTCCTTCAGCCCAACTACTGTTCTGAACGCAACAGGTTGAACATAGGCTCGTGCTTTCCTATTTGGACAGATGAATGTGCCTACTGATTGAGGTCATTTAGGCTCACTATATGCTTTTATAGACAGTCTGCGTTTGACCGCTGACCATTCCCTCGCCGTCATATTAACATTCCTCTCTTCCGATCGCAGGTAAAGATCTGGTTCCAGAACCGGAGGTCCAAGTTCAAGAAGTTGTACAAGAACGGCGAGGTCCCTCTGGACCACAGCCCCAACGCCAGCGACTCCATGGCGTGCAACTCCCCGCAGTCCCCAGCGGTCTGGGACACTAACAGCTCTCACACCACCCCGGCCAGCAGGCCTCAGGCCCCCCAGCCTCCCCTCAGCGCGTCGCCCCCCTACATGGAGGACTATAACAGCCACTGGTACCAGCAGGGACCCCATCTACAGCACCCGGGCCCCGTACACCACCCGGTCCCCCAGCAGAGCGTCGGAGCGGTTTACTAACAGACTTGAGCCAGAGGTTTAACACCCTTAGCGTGGCTTCCACATCAACTGACTTTAAAGAGCTCTGTGAAGTCACCAGCTCATGACTGATGTGGGAGTTTAGGCCCAGTAGGCCTTTATCAAAGAGGGAATTTCTGCTTCTGTTGGATCTGATGTCCCTGCAGCTCTCATACACCGTAGGCCTATCGTCACTATGCCATGGGCCTCTAATACACCCTAGGCCTGCCGTATCACCGTAGGGCCACCGTAGCACGGAGATATTTCGGATAACTGCTAATTCACACACAAGCACATAGGGATGTCGAATCACTCGTTGTATTTAAAGGACGCCTGACGTGGTTTTTAAGTTATTTATCCCTTCAGTTGTATTGCTTTTATTCCCTTTTGTAAATTAATATTCAATTGCGAAATGATTTTTTTTTTTCTGGATAAATTACGTCAGAATAAGGACACAGCTGTGCGGTTGATCCATATGTGCTTTAAATCATGATTATGGGTTCAATGATCTAAAAAACCATGTAGATGCACTATAGGTATAGGGAATAATGGTAGATCAGTGGTTTACAGAGTGCGCGTCGGAAACTCAGGTCATAATAATTTATATAGATTTGTACAAAAAATGTCGAAGGCTGTACATATGTGTCTATAAAGAGCAGAACCACTAAGATCATATTTTGTTTGAGATGGAAAGACTGCACTGTGGTGCCTCGAAAAACCTTTTTTATATTCATGTAATTAGTTATACTATTGTTGTCTTTCTGTCAAAACGATTAAAGGTACCCATTGAATATTTGTGTGTTTTGACTGGTGTTGATTTAAAAAACTTTAATCTCGGCCTGTCTAGCATTTAATAGATATTATTATTACACATATAACCTATTACACTATTTATTTTCTTTACATGGCTTTTTTGGTTTTAGATGAATCATCTCGTAAATGTCATATTTACATAACAGTGACTGTGGTGTTACGCATTAATGCGCGCAGCGCCAGCAGGGATTTCTCCGCCAACACGAAGGCGCTCCTCAGAGGAAAGGGTTACGGGAAGGGTTGAGGGTTAAGGGAAGGGTTGAGGGTTAAGGGAAGGGTTGAGGGTTTAGGGTTAGGTGTGTCAGTGTGCTGAGATGCGGCAGGCTCGTCAGTATCGGCCCAGGGTTGCGTGCAAGCAGGCCGTAGGAGGCGACAGGCGAGCAGACATGTTGGAGTCGCTTGATTTTATTGGTATTCTGTTGCCAGATAACAAGAAAGAATACTGCCGAGAGAGGGGGTGTGCTGAAGTAAGCCTGTAGCCTCGGGGAACACACACACCCGCACACACACACACACACACACACACACACACACCCGCACACACACACACACACACACACACACACACACACACACACACACACACACACACACACACACACACACACACACACACACACAGAAAACAAGAGCATCAGAGGAGAGGGGAAAAGTGCCAAATATTTAAGCCAGCAGGAAGGAGTTGATAGTTTTTTAACCCATTCTTTTCTGGAATACTTGGTTACCTCGGCGTTGTGTGTCTCTGATCTGTCGGCGTAAGTTAACACAATGGTACATGTGTTATGGTATTATTAATAATATTTACCATTATGGTAACACTTCTGTGCAGAGAGCTATGTGAGAGTTTGTTCTGAGTTTATTGCAGTTGTGTGCGTCGACATATTATAGTCTAATATACAGTATTTTGTTTTGTATTTAGTTGTTTTAAAAAATATATATATATAACAGATCGTCGTCAATTTAGATAATGAGAATTTTAATTTAACAGACTATATTCTGTAACAAGTAACAACCATATGCATATATAGCTTAAATGTTGATAACATACTACAACTCATAGGTCTGGGCTACTCCGATGGTGGCCTATTTCTTTTCTTTGACTATTTTGGTTTATTGTCTCTGTTTTTTTGTATTTGGTCTCAAACCAACAGAGGTGAAAACGGCATGTTGACTTGCCCTGAAGCAGAGAAACCATAAACATATCTTGCTAAAATCAGACGATAGGCTATACAAACCGCAGATAATGAGACTCTCGCATATCCCAGGACCACCATCATAACAAGCTCGTACATATACTGACGTTAAAGCACTTTGACTATTAGTCATATTATTATAAGACGTCATTGTCTTCTGATAGAAAATGAAGAATCCTATTCGTCACATTATGAGACAATTGTCAAAGCGAGGAAGAATGCGTTGGTATGTCGGTGGACGGCTTATAATAATATTATATTATTATTATGATTATATATTATATTATATATAGTAATAGGCCTAACCAAGACTTGCAATCCGAACTTTTCAGGTTCGAATCTGCTTTGGGACAATTTTGACAAAAGTGCTTTTAGAGGTTAATTCTTGTTGCTAATGTTTCCTCATACCTTATAGGGCTTAACCATAACCACTAGTGTAAACGACTAACCCTAACCGTTTTCAATGTTTCACTACAGCATCAAGGTTGGCATTTAAATCATCTCTCTAAGTGTATCCGAGAACATGGGAAAATAAACAACATATTAAAAAATATATCGATATCAGTTCTCAAGGAAGCAAACGTAGTCGATGCGTCAGTGACTCAGCTGCAAGTGACACAGTTTAGTACGAGTTCCCTATAGGCCTGTACTTCATACTTCACCACAGATGCACACACACACATATCTCCTATCTAACATATACAACTGACCTTCCCTCAACATGTGTGGCCCTCTCCCAGGCTAAAGCTGCCTGTGTCACCAGGGGAATAGACGATATGCACCAGCCCATATGTACCAAGACAAATGCACCAGCCGGGTGGCTAGTAGGGGTCAGGCTATATACTGCTCTGGTGTGTGGGCTGTGGAGGTCACCACTGGTACACACACACACACACACACACACACACACAGATATACGCACACACATGCACACACACATCACCGGTCCACACACTCACACATATATATATATATACGCACACTCACACACACATACACACACACACTCACACACACACACACACACACCACTGGTACACACACACACACAGACACACACGTACACACACACACACACACACACATACACACACACACACACACCACACATATTCATACACACATACAGACACAGACACACACATACAGACACATTCACACACACTGCTGGTCCTCACACACACACACACACACACACACACACACACACACACACACACACACACAAGTATATCAGGGCTATCCTGAACTGTTGAACCTGAGTGTGATACGGTGTGGCAGCAGCATCACAACGCCCTATATAGAGATGCTGCTAAGGACCCTGAGCCTACTGAGCCTACTCCTCCACATCAACCCTCAACGGGCCGGTGTCAGCGCCGGTGTCAGCACCGGTCTCTGGGGGTTCTGGGGGGGGTTCTGGCGGGGGGTTGGGGGGGGGGCGGGGGGGGGCAGGAGTACAGGGTTGAATAGAAGGTCGAGGAGGAGTCAAATGCAGCCATGGAGTAGAAAGACTGTTACAGCAGCTGTCCTGTGACACTTATTCAAAGCCCTGATTCCTCCCTCCTCCCTCCCTCCCTCCCCCCCCCCCCCCTCACATTGGTGTCACTCAGTACCAGTGATGAGCTGCAAAAACGTAAATGAATTGAAAGGAGAAAGGCATCCCTGACAGCTGTGGAGGGGGTGAACCCTGCGTGACCCCAGGGGCTGATGGGAGCTGCTGTGGTGCGGCGCTCAACCCGCCAGGCCAGCCAGCTCCTGACTGCTGGGGGTTCTGATCACCCGTCACCCTGGCGGGTCCTTGGCGTTTCCCTGGCGGGTCCTTGGCGTTTCCCTGGCGGGGCCTTGGCGTTTCCCTGGCAGGGCCGCGGCAGCGTGGAGGCCTGGATGAAAGGGAGGCTGAATGGTCTCCATATTTAAAAACAGATTTTCGCAGTGTTACCTGGCTTTGTGTCTGTGTGTGTGTGTGTGTGTGTGTGTGTGTGTGTGTGTGTGTGTGTGTGTGTGTGTGTGTGTGTGTGTGTGAGGCGTCAGAGGGAGGCATTGATCTGTAATTGTGGATTATTGTGTGTGTGTCTGTGTGTGTGTGTGTGCGCGTGTGTGTGTGTAATTGTGGATATTGTGTGTGCGCGTGCGTGTGCGTATGTGTGTGTGCGCGTGTGTGCATGTATACAGTTTGTGTGTGTGTGTGTGTGTGTGTGTGTGTGTGTGTTGTATGTGGGTGTGTGCGTGTGTGCATGTGCGTGTGTGCATACGTGTGTGTGTGTGTGTGTTGTATGTGGGTGTGTGCGTGTGTGCATGTATGTGTGTGTGTATGTATGTGTGTGTGTTTGTGTGTGTGTGCGTGCGTGCGTGCGTGTGTGTGCATGTTCTAATCCCTCCAAAGTGTCCATTGTGCGTGTGACAAACTGCGCTCAGATGAAACTAAATCGCGCGGTTCATTCAAAACGGGAACCATGTAGACAATTACACCAGATGTCAGATCGCTCAAACTAATGACAATAATCACCAGAGAGTGGCTTAGCTTGCTATTGAATCAACTGGGATTTACCGTAATAACATCCCAAATTTCCCTCTCAACTGCTATCCTGCAATTAAAATACACCAGACACCTCATATCCGATAAGTAGGTCTTAGGTCTTCTAGCAGCATTGATCTATTAGAACATATTTTCTATATTATCTCCCACCACCATCGACTATTTCCCACTCTCCTCTCCCCGTCTTTAGGCCTGTCTGTCTGTCTGTCACGTGTGAACGCTCTTTTTTTCCCAGACTCTCCTCTGAATCTGCCTGTCTGATAATTGCCCCGCTGCGTTTGAAATGCCTGTCTACTTAGCCATTATTCTAATGCGGAGATGTAAAATTGCCTATAATTTTCCCGCTGATGCCCCGTCACTTCACTCTGAGGCAACCCTCGCCTCCTCTCTCGTCCTCTCCTCCCCGGCCTCTCACCCTAACAGGGCCTGTGATCACAGCCTGCACGGAGAGGAGTGACAGAGAAGGGGGGATGTGTGAACAAGGAAGGGTGAGGTCATGTAAGGGGGGATACAATAGGTGATATTTTGTTTGGGGGAATATTGTACCTGGAGAGAACACATCAGGCGCGCTGGGTTTTCCTAGTCCGCTCCAAGGCGCAGGGACCTCGGGGAAGGTAAGTAAGGCTGGTACAGGGGCATGCATGATGGGGCAGCGCGCAGTTTGGACATCATTCTGATCATATTGAAAGAACGCGTAGGATATTATAAAAGATGTGGAAAGCTGATCAATATTTGATCAGAAACTTTGATCGATATTAATTCTTGCGAATGTTCTGAGAGCACTATTTAAACTTAAGACTATACGTATCGAAACAATGTTAATAAGACTACCTGTCTAAACAAGGTTATTAAGACTAACATCTAATAACAAGCAAGATGTTTACATCTTTTTAAATCGACGATATACTGAATGATAATGGATTTACAGTTTTGTAAATAAAATGGTATAGAATCTTCTCGTAGCCAAAGAGACTCGACTATGGAGGGCTGTCTGTGTGACGTGACGAGTGTCTGTGGAATAAGCCAGGTCAGGACCAGGTCATTGGACAGGACCCCACAACCAAATGACATCATATGAATATTATTCAAAGAGCCTGTAGTCAGAAATGCATATTTCCTTTGATAGGAGAACACTATAAAACGTCCACACTATCTAATTATAACAGACTAGACCCGAATGCAACTCACTCAGGCTTATATATAGCTTATAGTGATAATAGTATGATTGTTTATTCGTATGAAGGGCCTAATTCATCAAATCGATAATCAAATGTTAAAGTTAATAAACTATTTGAAATAGCTTACATATGCTTGCCAACCCTCTATAAAGCAAGTGGTGAACAAATAAATAATGCTGGGTTTTTTGTTGTACGAATGAAGCGTTGGGCTTCATTAATCAACGCTCACTGACTTACCATCAGCTCGGCTCAGCCTCAGCCGCACACTGTTTGAAGTCGTGTAAACAGCTTGTTCACGATGTTTAAACAGTTTAAAAGTCAGAATGTGAAAATCAGTACCAAGTACTATTAATCAGGCACGATTTCGTGATCGAATACTCCAGTCATTTATCATTTCATTATGACAACAGACACGGTTCTGCCTTTCAATGAGACTTGGGAAGGAACATAGCGAATGTCCTCCGACTCCAAATAGTGTTCTGTCTTTTAGTATTAAAAAACAAACCACGCACATAGTTTTTCCACAGTGGGCCTATCTCAAGATGATATTCTGTTTTATTCCTTATATGAGAGTCGTATGTATCTACTGTATGCCATAACAATGTAATATGAGTAGAAAACCAATGAAAACTCCATCAGATGTGACATATAACCACTGCCCAGCCCACCTGTCTGCTGCGAAGGGATGGACCTTGTCTGCAACGTGTTTCACTATTCCTCGTCTCGTCATTTCTTCCATTTGTGACTCGCAGCGGGGTTTAATATCATAATAGACATTTAATAGAATAGCTGATAATTATCTCGTACGAATGAAAGCTTTATTCAACAAACAGCGTCGACGGTATCTTCATATTCCATCATGCAGCAACGGTGATTCCTCTTTTCTTTTCCAGATGTTTTCAGAGTTGCGCATTTGACCTTTATAATTGTCTTGGGAGGAGACACCTCGTGTTTCAAATTATGTCCAAGTATAAAACAGTCAAGCCTAAATACAGCCTAAATACAACATACACAATTACACATTAAAGGGGGAATCTAGGATTGGTACATCCATGTTTGGACTTCTAAATGAATGATATAGCCATTTATTCTTGAATTTACCAACATACAAAATATAATCTTGTTTTTCTTAATTGTTTGTAAACAAACACTCAACTGTTTACTCAACTCAACTATGTCCCAAAAAGGTGCCTTGACCCCACGTTGTTGTTGTTTGCAGTTTGCCCCTTTAAGGCTGAATGAAACGCGGCCGATGCCTAATTATCTCTAAGACGGGGGTATAATAATATTATTATTATTATTAATAATAATAATAATAATAATAATAATAATAATAATAATAATAGGCAGATAAGGCGGAATTCCCGAAACTGACGAGGAACTATTTTACAGTTTCTACAACAAACGCTATCTTGCCACTAGATCCAAGATTGCTGTAGTGTCCTTAGAGTAGGCTATAATCTAGCATACACCTCAGTTTAACCAATATAAGGTTATATAATACACTACAATAATAAGGTTATATAATACACTACAATAATAACGTTATATAATACACTACAATAATAACGTTATATAATACACTACAATATGAGTTTGGGTGCATTAACTGTTACTAAATCATGTCATCTGGTAGCAGACAGCCTGTAGAGGGAGAACGCACTTGGCTTGGCCTACTTTTAAATTAAAATACGATGGTATGATGATGGAGAGAATAAGTATGAAGAAACGTTGGTTTATGAAGCACCCGGAGCATGTGATGGATTGGCTTTGCGGTTGACGTTTTGATTGAAGGCAATAAAGCAGATATGTTAAAGTGAACGACTTCTCATCACATCACTGTGTGCATTATCTTCATCATTTCCCACCTCCCATAAGCGTTGTGTTGTTGTTAGGAGGCGTCTACTGTACGTCTAATAACTAAACCACACTGATGAAGTCAATGTGCTAATGTCACCATCACAATAATTTGACACAGTAATTCATCATAGTCTATGTCAAACGATTCTGATATTTATTTGCGAAATTAGTTTATACTGTATTCACTGACACATGAGACAGTCAACACTTGTGGGTGGTTCCTATCTTCAACTTGAATTTGTCGGTTGCACCGTATAGACATAGGACAGACATAGGACATAGGACAGACATAGGACATTGGACAGATATAGGACATAGGACAGACATAGGACATAGGACATAGGACATAGGACATAGGACAGACATAGGACATAGGACATCAGACATAGGACATAGGACATAGGACAGACATAGGACACAGGCCGCAGGCTACAGATCAAACTCCTCTAGTGCGTTTAGACATAACTATAGGCCTACAAGAAATAACCAAGTAACACATCACCATTCAAAAACATGACATTTCGTAAAATCAATAAGAGCACACATTCATATTCACACACACAGTTTGATAGACAGGACGTGTCCGCGTGCGGAGGAGGTCAGGCCCTAGCCTGTTACCTGCAGTCCTGTGGAGTTCAGCTCTCTGCGCATGCGCATGTGGCGAAATGAATGTCCACTCACATCATCTGAGGTCTGGACATTGGATCCTGATGGTGGTTCGGATACCAGTGACCAAAATTGTTAATGTAATTGTTGGGGTGCATCGGGGTCCCTTTGTTGGCCACGGACACGTCCCAGAGATGGGGCATCCCGGGTGAGCACGGGGAGATGGATGACGTCAGGAGGTGCTCTCCCTCAGGCCCGCTGCCGTGCTTCATTATCTTCTTATATTTCGAGCGCTTGTTTTGAAACCATATTTTTACCTAAAAAGATTTGTTTTAAATAAATAAATACAATTAAAATATGACACATAAACCACCCATCATGCTATAAACATTGGCCTACGATACACATTTCACCACCGCAGTCATTTAAACAATTATCTTCAACTCAATAAGCGAGTATTTTGAGTTATTCTGGGCTGTTTTATTTGCCTGTGTATATGAATAGGCCAACAATAGGCCCAATAATTCGAAATTACATTGGAAATTGAGCCATTATACATTTTAAAGACAATAGCTTGATTCAAGGTGGCATTGGTTCTATAGTTCTCATAACGTTTCTCTGCCAGTCATTGAATACATGGCAGAAAGCTGGGCATGCTACTCAGCAAAACTGGATGATTGACACATGGAGTTCATTAAACCTCCGCCGTTGTTCAGCGTTTTATGAGGCCAAGGCTGCATGATTCAACCATCCGAGATTAAAAATAACGTGAAATCCAAAACAGCCCGAAAGAGTTTTGATAATAGGCCCTAACCCCTAACCCTAACACTGTAAACACGAATTAGGAGGTCATAAGAATTCCCATGATGTATGATGCAAGTGTCAGAACAAGATGCTATTTTGATAGATTTTTTCCAACGGTATAACACATTCATTAAACGTCACTAAATAAGAGTCGGAGGTAAAGGCAAGTAAAAACATTATCTGATTCCCACAGTCTTTATTCTTCTTCTTCTTCTTCTTCTTCTTATTATTATTATTATTATTATTATTATTATTATTATTATTAGTAGTAGTAGTAGTAGTAGTAGTAGTAGTATATACAGTTACTCATTATATACAGTTATACATATTATTTTTTATTATAGAGTTAAACATGCCAACCGAATACAGGACGTCAAATCAGTACCAGAATGCAGGAGCATTTTATGGATGAAGGAAGATTTCGCAGGAGCAGGTTTCGAAATAATAGTTTTGGATCCAGTCGACTTTAGGATTGCCCCACATCATTGTGAAAAACGTATGAATGTGATTGATTTTAGACTTTAGTTATAGGTTTGGAATAAGAATGCAACATATATTGAGCAAAACAAGATTTAAAGCCCGATGACTGACTCCATAAGAGACAGATGTGTGATATATTAGACACAAACATCTGCTGTTCTGTGCCACCTGTTTGTGTGCCCCCATTTATGTTTACAGATCCGAAGAAAATCGTTTCCATACTGTCGATTTCATCCTTAATTTCACTATTTTATCTGACACAAATGAATGATAATGCCAACAACAAAGCCTTTGCTCAGAAGTGCGTGTGTGTGCGTGTGTGTGTGTGTGTGTGTGTGTGTGTGTGTGTGTGTTTGTGTGTGTGTGTGTGTGTGTGTGTGTGTGTGTGTGTGTGTGTGTGTGTGTGTGTGTAAGCGTGGGATGAGTTGGTGTGAGTGTGTGTGTGTGTGTGTGTGTGTGTGTGTGTGTGTGTGTGTGTTTGTGTGTGTGTGTGTGTATGTGTGTGTGTGTGTGTGTGTTTAGTTTTTTACTTATCATCACCATCTTTGCAGTGTATTTATTCTGTCGAATCTGCGAAATGTGATAGTGTGCAGTTGTCAAGTGAGTGTGTTTTAATGTGACCAAAACGTAGTAATTACAGCAAAACACTGCAAGACACTATTGTTTATAAAGATAACATGTAGCCATTTAACACCGTCACAACAGGTACACCTCTGTTATTCTGGAATAAGGACCAATTTGTACATTTGCAATTGCAATTGAACTACGTGTGCATAAGGCCCAGAGAGCTCCCACGAAGAGGATTTACTCACAATGTCAATATCATTGAATAGATCAGAGAATACGAGGAAGGAATACCGCTGCATTAAAAGATTGACTTCTACAAATCTCCCCAATTAGGCTTTTCATTTGGTCTTCAGTAAGGCAGAGAGCCTCGCTAATACCCACAGATGCGACCTACGCCTAGATTCCCCGTGTTTCAATAAGAGGTGTATGCGTGTTTTTCTTTTTTGTTTGTTTTGTGTAAAACATGGACTGGTGAAAGTAATGGTGTTGTGTTTCTCTGACTGTGATAGATTTCACGGTGCCATGTCAACATTAACAATGTTATTGACTTGACGCTTCGAGGCCTTGAATGTTCTTGTTATTCGCATTGCAAGACAAACAGAAGTGTGTCCGTTATCCACACGTAGGCCTAACCTTAAACCTTAAACGTTGAACTAAGAACTTGTCCGACATACTTTTTCAGTAAACAATTGATTGGGGGGAAACAAAGGCCTAACTTGCCTGCTCTGCTATGGCGCCTCTTTTGGTACGTAATATGATTATAAATCGCCTGATTTTATTTGCTTAGACTATCATTTGGAAATACATGTCGAGGTCATTACCTGTGTTTGGGTCAGGCCCAGTTTAGCAGCCAGGTCGGCCCGCTCAGGCAAGGCCAGGTACTGGGTCTGCTGGAAGCGGCCGTGCAGCGCCTGGAGCTGCAGAGACGAGTAGATGGTCCGAGGCTTCCTGATCTTCTTGCCTTTACCGTTCAGGCGAATCTCCCCGTTTTCTATCACCGTTTTCTCATGCTCTGCGTGGACGAGAGGATCTTAATTGAGCTGTGTGAACGTGTACATGTATATAGGCTATAACAGTTTGCCTTCTTGAATTGTATTGATTTACAGCTTTCCACGTTCCACCTTTATCTATAGGGGGCCAAACCATCAGAGAAGATTTACAGTCGAGGTGTTATCACGGGATCTAACTTCCCTTCGTCTATGGATGAACTCATAAATAAACTCATAAATAAACTCATAAATAAACTCATAAATAAAGTAATTCAATTAGATCCCATATTTCAAACATAATAATGACTACAGTGAGTTGGATGCATCCTAGAGACATGAGTGTTTATAAAGTCTTGTAAAGTCTAAAGTCTGAATTATTTAATTACTAATTCATAGCAAAACTCTATCTATGCATATCTACTATGCTCTTTACTTTGTTAGTAACAAATTCCTCAATAACAATAATAAATAATGGTGTTTATGGCTAATATCAACACAGGCTTATAGGCCTATAATTATTATCCGTAACCATGCAGGGGCAATTCAACTGGGGTATATTCAACAAGAGCAGGTCACGGTTTAACATTAAATCAACATAAATTGATTAAATGGGTGGCTAAATGTGCTCACAATACAGGAAAAGTGGTCTTAAGTGGTGAATAAAGACTAACTCTACAGCCTTTACATTAAAGGGCTCCTATATTATGGGATCGTTTTGTTAATCTGGACTAATAATGGGCGTAAAAACCAAACGACTGTTTCTGAGGTACAGTTGGTTCATAATGGGGCTAACCCGCAGAACATTATGGTCAATAAAATTAATGACACCATCTGCGTTCATTATGGAACATGAGTAGGAGAGCGAGCACTTCCCCGGGACAAACACGCCTGAGGTGCTCGGGCCTTTGGAATAGCCTGCATTTACAAAACGTTAACACTGTCTGTGAAGAACCTTGAAATGTTTTAACCACCGAACTGCTTTAATCATGAACATCGCCGAAGTCATGGCACATAGGCATATTATTAGCTGCAGGTCTATTATCCATAAACATGCCTCGTGTATACGCGTCAAAGTACCGGGTACTTTTCACCATAAACCTGTTTTTGTAGGTCCACACGGTGCGTTTATCTTACCCTCCCTCTGCACAGATACATAACATGGCCTGTGGCGTAATGAGATTTTGTTATGATTTTAGAGGATTCTAAAAATACTATATATGAACTCATGACCCCGTACAATAATGTCAAACCCAACGTTACGCACGTTACCTTTCTCTTCTAGTGTCGAGTGGCCCGAGTTGCTGCTGTGATGGTTGTTGTGGTAGGGCTGGTAGGCGCTGCTGGGACGGGAGGGAGCGTGCACCGAGCTGGGGTAGGGGGGGTAGCCCAGGGACCGGCCGGAGGGAGACGCGCTGCTGGGACGGGAGGGAGCGTGCACCGAGCTGGGGTAGGGGGGGTAGCCCAGAGACCGGCCGGAGGGAGACGCGCTGCATGCATGGGGAAAGCGGCTCTCCTGCTGCTGGGAGTGTCCGGCAGCGTGCAAGCCATGGACGGGGTAGATGTGAGAGAGTCCCGGGGAGCTATGCTGCTGGTGATGCGCCGGGTGTCCGTGGCCAAACTCTAGAAATGCTGATTTTGAGGGATCTGACGCATTCAAACTGTCAGGCATGAAACCCATAGACATCATTAACTAATACACGAGTCCATTAAACCTTCGGTCTGAGGAGGGCTTCATGGAGTCTAGCCTCGAATAAGGAGGAAAAGTTGGACCGAATCCACATCTTCAAATCAATAACACTGCTTATGAAAAACAAAAGTATTCCAAAGAGGGGGAAAAAAAAGTATATCCAAGACACTTTGTTCAACGAAATAAAAACGAAATGAAAGAATCTGCTTTGAATCATTGGTAAACCTCAAATATTCTCCAGACACCTCTTGCATGGAGACCCTGCGCGCTCTAAACCCACTGCGCTGATTGGTCCGGAGCACCTCCGATGTCACTCGAGCTCGGGGGAAGGAAGGATGAAGTTCATTAACATGTTATTGACATGATATTAACATGTTATTGACATGATATTAACATGTTATTGACATGTTATTAACATGTTATTGGCTGCAGTCGGTCAGCCACTGATGTCAATGTCAGGTCTCTAGCTGATCAAACGATTTGATAAAGCAATAGCTATACTCGACGCGAATATCGCACATGTTGCAAGGATTGTAAAAACAATATCAGCCTGTATGAAATACAGTCTGACTGAAAGCATCGACGGAATGTAGGCTAATATATACCTATAAAATAAGGTTTATTTATTGAAGAGTTAGCATTTATTCCATATTAAATTGAATGCTTTTAATTGCAATAATACAAATATATTTTTTTTAAAAGTAATTAACTACCCGAAGATTAATTGATCTTGATTAGTATTAAGCCGATTAAGGCGACTTCGTCGGATACAGTTTTCGAAAGTACTGGGCTTAGGCTATAAAGTGTCCTAAACCTGCATACATACTGCTGGTCGGTTTAATAAAGCAATAGCTATGATTTAACAGCAGTGATTTAAGGGTTTAGCGTCGCTGAATCGTCCTGTTTACTAACTGCAATATATAATCCCATAGGCACTTGACTGCAATTGTTCTTTAACCTAATTTACTAGGATTTGCTGTTGAGGCATGTGCACATTTCGGCTATAAGTGAAAAGGCCCATAATTAGTACACTGGCACGTCTATTCTATACTAATATTATACTTAATAATAAAGGCATTCTTTTACAAATTTTGATAAATGAATAATAATCTGACTCAATGTATGAACTCTGATGAAGATAATAAATCATGTCAGATGAATAAACACATATTGACGTAATAAAAGGGATAACAACCTGGCCTAGTTCTATTATTATCATTTGATTAATTAATAAAAAAATAATTGGTTAAAATTCGTTGATGGAAAAAAAAAGCAATCGAGTGGCTCACATAAATATTGAAACATTCTACAAAAACCTATTTGTGAAAGTCTGTATTGGAACATTAACAACATCTGTGTGTTTATTTAGAAGTCGCCTATTTCACATCATAGATTATGATGGTTGATTACGCTCGATGGCATTTCCCAAATGATATTGACATATCTTAAATGATATTGACATATCTTAATGATATTGACATATCTTACATTTTACATTGTTGGCATTTAGCAGATGCCTTATTCCAAAGCGACTAACAACAAAAACATTTGACTAAGTAAGTGAATCATCTGTCCACCATAGCAGGAACAGTCATCTAAGCTCAAAGGGGCCTTTGGCAGGAAGGAAGATTCTTCTTCTTTTTTATGACACAGGAGAAATAGTACAGGGGGTAGTGATTCTCAGGAGGAACAGTTGTGTATCATGGCTAAACCCATACCCTCCCAGCTAGGCCAACTGGCTATACAATTCCCATCAGAACAGCCGATCCAAAGTAGGCCAACATGGGACGAACACAACCCGATGAATGATTGGCCCTCGGCGACTAAACACTTTCTAATCCCGTCTTCACAGTTTGACAGCTCGAAGAAGAAATGTCATTGTCCTCTGTAATTCTCACCGTGGCGCCAGATTAACTCTGAAAGCAACCGAAGTATTAGTGAATCATTTATTTCACGTCGAGGTAATATTTGTGACTTTCTTGTGATTGTTTTTAAATATCTCTTTACATAGTCGCCAAAACGGCAGAACACGCCCACATAATAGGCCTACGCACTACAACGTATTTATTATTGTGTGTGTAGCCTATATTTATATTATATTTGTATGTTATATATTATATTTATATTTATTAGATGTGTATATAGGCCTTAGCGACGGACATACAGTACTCTGATGCTTTTTTGTTATCATCATCGATATCGATGGAGCTGAATTATCTATGCCTATATATAGGCCGAATTATCTACCCCTAGGCTTAATTATCTACCCCTATAGGCCGAATTATCTACCCCTTTAGGCCTAATTATCTACCTCTAGGCTTAATTATCTACCCCTATAGGCCGAATTATCTACCCCTTTAGGCCTAATTATCTACCTCTAGGCTTAATTATCTATACCCTATATGCCGAATTATCTACCCCTTTAGGCGTAATTATCTACCCCTAGCCTTAATTATCTACCCCTATAGGCCGAATTATCTACCCCTTTAGGCCTAATTATCTACCTCTAGGCTTAATTATCTACCCCTATAGGCCTGAATTATCTACCCTTAGGCCTAATTATGGTGCAAAGGTGAGCGGGGAATACACAATCCAGTCAATATGAAAGCAGCATACCTGGTTGACAGCACATTGCTGTTTACATGCGTGCACTAATTCTCTCATTTGATATTAACCATCGAGTAACAGCTTGACTCAGATATAAACACGGTAAGACTCACTCACATTTAACCGCTATGGGGCCCGTTTTAATGAGGGCGAATGAGTAACACGTCCTGAGTAGATTGCTCGCGCTTTTATCAAGTGCCAATATTTTTCTCATTTAATGTCTAGCCTGCTCATTCTGCGCACCCTATAGCCATAAGCCCTAATAACCTGATTAGAATAGCTACTCCATTGGATAAATCTGATGGAGGCTATTTATTTCGCTTGTGCGGGATTTCCATTCTGTTATATAACATGAGGTAATAACCAAAAACTATGTCTGGAAAATATTCAATTTTGAGTTTAATAAGCTGTCATCTAACCTGAAGTAATGTCAAAGTATAAAGCATGAAAAATACAACATTTTGAGAAATTCAAGCCCACTCTTCTGATCTAACAGGAGTAAATGTGTTGTATAACATGCACGGTCAGCAGGACAACGTTGTGGGGCAAAAAGATTCAGTTTGAGAGTGAAGGAATCTTTCAAAGAGCAACTCTGTCTAAATATCACAGGCCTCTGACTCTCTCTCCCTTCAGACTGAGCAGAATGAACCCACAGACTTCTGGTAGGATGTGAACAGAGAGGTATCGCAGGCCTGTGTTTTTACTTTGTAACGTTTCCTCAAATGCTTCATTACTAATAAACGGCGCTGAGATGAATCATGTCAAGGCTGATACGGTGACCCAACTAAATTGAATGTGACTCGACAGTCAAATCATAAACATCATGTGGGTACAGCGTAATGTCAAGCGGGTGGACAACCCAGTCATTTTGGTCGTGTCTTTCCTAGAGTGTGTTGTACCTCTGCAGGGGTGAGGGCAGAAACGACACTGGGCTGGACTGGGTCCCACCTCACCATAGAATTACAACCGAGATACGAGTTGAATCGGATGGAAAATAATAGAACGTGAACAGTGTTGCCAGATTGGGCTACTTTTGGTCACACTTGGACGGGTGGATTTGGCGGCTTTTAGACTGGTTGGGGCTGAAAATTGTCAAACCCATCTGGTAACCCTGAACGTGAATTGTAATTCCACGGTGTTTCCCAACACGCTCCTGACTGACTGAGGCCTGCGACCGACCGACCAGCCAGCTGTGAAATTATCACAGTGAAATTATAGTCTGTGATCGCCAAGCTTCAAATCCACTGGCTATGTAACTTAACTCTGCTCCAATTTGCCTTTAGAAAAATGTTGGGCTAAATGGTCTGGGATTACCCTCCCTGCCCCCCTGGGGTGATATAACCTCAACCTCAAATCAAATCAACTATTTGACTCGGTGTATATTTGGCTGAAATGAGGCCACAAAGACAAAATACGACGATATTCCTTCCCTCTGAGTGTGTTTCTGAAACGGCTGCTGCATACTGACATGATGTCCTGAATAATGATTGACAACAATAATGCTATTTTCTCATAGTAGGTCCAGTGGAAGTGTTTAGGCTGTAAGATGGCAGGTGATATTATTGGACGTATTAGAAGGAACACACGTGGCACCCTCGGTGGACCAGTGCTCACCATAAGAAAACCCCCACCGTTGTGTATCAAAAGTGACAGTTTGACAGAAGAATGGATGGATCCATACAACCCAACAGAGGCACCGACAGACGTCAAGGCCTACAGGCATGGATGGCCTCCTACACCTCTCCTCTGAGAGGCTCTGAGTCAGCCAGAACAAGAAGTGCGCGGCCTATTAGCGCCGCCGAGGCCTAGCGCTTAGCATCGGGGGGCCTAGCCTAGCCTAGCCTAGCATGGATTTGAATATCTGTCATATCGCCAGGCGGGGAAGGCAGGGTGAGGGCAAGGCCAGGGTGTGTGTGGAGGAGCTAGAGAACGTGTGAAGGAGAGGGAGAGGGAGAGAGAGAGAGAGAGAGAGTGAGAGAAAGGGAAGGTGTAGCGCTTGCGCTGCGGAGGCTCTTTAAGGTGGTAATTATGTCTGCATTACGGCAGAAGAACAAAGCCCAGGCCCTGCAGTCATAGCGCTGGGGCTGTGTCCTCTCCGTGGCAGCAGTCTTAATACACGCCAGGGAAAATGTTAATAACAATACTCCTGAGCACAGGCTCCAGACTCACTGGCGTCGCCCGAGCCCACATAGTGCGTACGGGCATGTGTCTGTGTGTGTGTGTGTGTGTGTACACAGTATGTGCGTGCGTGTGTATGTGTGGAGGGGTGTGTATGTGTCTGGGTATGTGTGTGTGTGTGTGTGTGTGGGGGGATTGTATGTGTGTGTGCGTGTGTGTGTATAGTATGTGCGTGCGTGTGTGTGTGGAGGGGTGTGTATGTGTCTGGGTATGTGTGTGTGTGGGGGGATTGTGTGTGTGCGTGCCTGTGTGTGTACAGTATGTGCGTGTGTACTGTGTAGGTGTGTAGGTGTGTGTGTGTGTGCACGTATGCATGCAAGTTTATGTGTGTGTTTGCATGCGTGTGTGTGTGTGTGCGCGTATGCGTGCATGTACATGTTTGCGTGCGTGCGTGCGTGTGTGTGCGCGTATGCATCCATGCCTGTGTGTGTACGTGTGTGTTTGCGTGCGTGCGTGCAGCATGTGTATGTGCGTCTGTGTGTGGGTACGGTGCGTGCATGCCTGTGTGTGTGTTTGTGTGTGTGTGTGTGTGTGTGTGTGTGTGTGTGTGCGTGCGTCCATCACACGGCACACTGATGCAGAGTGACAGCGTTCTGGTGTAGAAACATGCTGTTGCTCTGGGATCAGCCCCGGGGACACGGCATGTTCCACAAGCACGGCTCTGTTAGAACACACACACACACACACACACATACACACACACACACACACACACACATACACACACACACACACACACACACACGCACGCACACACACACACACACACACACACACACACACACACACACACACACACACACAGACACCCACACTCACACACCGGACTCTGTTAGAGCACACACACACACACACACACACACACACACACACACACACAAACACACACACACACACACACACACACACCGGACTCTGTTAGAGCACACACACACACACACACACACACACACACACACACTCAGGGCTGTTAGAGCAGGGGGGTATTCCATCAACATCGCTAAAGGACAATCCAGGCTTATTTTGATAAATCCCGCGCGATTTATATTTTTAAAATCTAGCCTCGCAAAACTGAACCAAATAAGCCTGGATTTTCCTTTAGTGACGTTGATGGAACACCCCCCAGGGCTGAGGCCTTCAGTGGGAACACTGACACACCGCGGCTGTGACATAACCTCAGTGTGGAAACAGAATGTGATTTCTATCGGTTGTCCATACGGTCCGCTGCTCCCAGGGGGGAAAGCAGGTGATGGCTGTAGACAGATTCAATGTCAAAACATTGATGATGTTTGATGGCTGTCTTATAATGCCATTCACATACTGACCAAATAACAACACAAAAGACTGAACATATTCTAAAAATAAATAAATAAATATACGAAAAATATACGTTTTCGTTTGGTTTTCAAGGTAATATAATGTTTGCATTGTTAGGCCTACAAATGCCATCACTTGCATCAGAATATCTTCAATTGCAGCAGAATATGCACTGACGACGGTGTCTGTTAGTTCAAATGTATTACAATGCACACTAGGATGGAAACAAAGGCATTTGCTATTTCTCATTCATGCTCGTGCCTTAGAAGGACTGACACAGAAGAAGAGGTTGAGCAGGATAGAACACACTAATCCCTCCTTTAGGCTTCGTTAAGACCAGCAGCTTCACGTCGTCGCCATTCCAAAAGGTTGGGGAGGGGGGGAGGGGAGGGAAGGGAGGGCGGGGAGGGGGGGGGGGGAGGGGGGGCGGGGGAGAGGAGGGGGGCGGGGGAGGGAAGGGAGGGCGGGGGAGAGGAGGGGGGAGGGGAGGGAAGGCAGGGCGGGGAGGGGGGGGGGGGCGGGGGAGAGGAGGGGGGGAGGGAAGGGAGGGGGAGAGGAGGGGGGGGGAGGGCGGGGAGGGGGAGGGAAGGGAGGGCGGGGGAGAGGAGGGGAGGGAAGGGAGGGGGGGGAGAGGGAAGGGAGGGCGGGGGAGAGGAGGGGAGGGAAGGGAGGGCGGGGGGGGAGGGGAGGGAAGGGAGGGCGGGGGGGGGAGGGAGGGAAGGGAGGGCGGGGGGGGGGGGGGAGTCATCACTTGTGTATGTACTACTTCTCTTAATAGCCACGAGGACTGTCGAGCTCACAGGTGTCCATAAACATATTCATGTATGTGTGTGAAATGTAACGGTGTCCCACCAGTAGTAACAATAACAATGCTGTAATAACAACAGCATACATTACGTAATGAAACCGTGTAGAGGACTACATTAATTGAAAGGATGTTGTTATTGTGAGTCCAAATGTTTAATTTAAATGAAATGTTTAATGATTTAAAAAACAAAAGTAAAAATGTGATACCTTACATATATTTTAAATATGTATTTATGTAAATATTACATTTACGATAGTAAATAACTGAAATGAACAAATGTTAATTAATTTCAGCTTTGTGACTTTCAATTTAGTCTATCATATGGACTATTTGCAGATTATTGAATCGTTAAAATATTCGGATTTCTGATCTCTGCAGCCTAACGTCAGATCAAATCGAAAAATGAACCTTAGCCTACAGTGTTTTTTAGAACGACTTTTCACGCGTTGGACCAAATGGAGCGTCCCTTTACGCGCATCAATAACACACCAATAACACACCAATAACACACCAATAACACACCAATAACACACCAATAACACACATCAATAATACACCAATAACACACCAATAACACACACCAATAACACACACCAATAACACACACCAATAACACACACCAATAACACACCAATAACACACACCAATAACACACATCAATAATACACCAATAACACACCAATAACACACACCAATAACACACACCAATAACACACATCAATAACACACCAATAACACACATCAATAACACACCAATAACACACACCAATAACACACATCAATAACACACCAATAACACACCAATAACACACATCAATAACACACCAATAACACACATCAATAACACACCAATAACACACATCAATAACACACCAATAACACACACCAATAACACACCAATAACACACCAATAACACACCAATAACACACCAATAACACACCAATAACACACATCAATAACACACCAATAACACACATCAATAACACACCAATAACACACATCAATAACACACCAATAACACACATCAATAACACATCAATAACACACCAATAACACACCAATAACACACATCAATAACACATCAATAACACACACCAATAACACACACCAATAACACACATCAATAACACATCAATAACACACATCAATAACACACCAATAACACACATCAATAACACACACCAATAGCACACCAATAACACACATCAATAACACAGATTGTGAGGTCGTTACTAACAGCGCGACCCCCGAACAAGCACCTGCATCCGCGGAAGAAAAAAAAGCAAATAGACCCATAATTATCCCCCCGAACTGAAGTGACTCACGAGTGGCAGAATACCACTCTATGTGGGAAATACCAGAGCGCGTCTGGTTTCTGGCTAAAGCTTTGAATTCATCATCGGAGATAATTGTTGCCAGAGAGCAGAGAGAGGAGAGCTCTTCAGCAACGCACACTGCCACTGACTGGACTTACACCTTTCACGCTGCCACTGACTGGACTTACACCTTTCTCTGATTGGCTGCACATATAGGAGGCCTCGATGTCACCCTGAAGCTCGCCTGCAACCCGCTAACCGCCACAGTTCACTGAGCCCTAATCATTTAGAAGCACTAGTGGCGAATGATTGAGTAACCATACTAGAGTTTTTTTTATGGTATGGTTATTGTATTTCGTTTAACGGACATCATGGTTGCACTATTCTATTCAAACCGAATGTGTATACACAGGTCCAATATTTTAGAGCACATGGTATATGGCTTATTCATAGTTTGAATGTGGAAATGATTCTGTTTGTCACTTAAACTTAATTTATAAAGACTCTGTGACACCACAAATTAAATCGAAATATTGGAAACATTATATACTGTATGTTTGTCAATAATGTTGTATTTATTATTTAATGAGGTCAAAGACACAAAATACAGGAATAAACAATAAATCATGATCATCATCATTAACTTGACATGTCTCCATAAATTCAGAGAGAGAGAGAGGGTGGGGGGTGAGAGAAACAGAGAGAGAGAGAAATAGGGAGAGAGAGAGATGATGAACTACCAAAATGACACCACCAGTAGCTCTAGATAGGGCAGGCTCCCAAAACGCCTAAACATGTGCACATGTCTCTCTGTGTTTGTGTGTGTGTGTCTGTGTGTGTGTGTGTGTGTGTGTGTGCGTGTGCGTCTGTGTGTGCACGTGCGTGTGTGTGATAGGAGAGAACGAGTGCATGTCTGTGTGTGGTTAATGTGCAGAGGGTCAGTCCAGTGTCTCAGGTGCAGGTGAGCAGCAGATAGTGGAAGCGGGTATTAAGGGGTTAACTGGCCTGGAAGTAGAAACTGTCTCAGTACCGTTCGGTACCAATATCTGTCAGTACCGTCGGCCAAGCACTAACAGAGAGAACAGACCGGGTCTGGGGGGGGGGGGGGGGTCCTTGGTGTTCTTCCTGGTCTTCCTCAGACACTGGGGTCGTCTAATGATCGCAAGGTTGGCAGATCGGCGCTTCCAACCCTGACTGGCCACACATGGAGGTGTCCTTGGGCAAGACACTGAACCCCAAATTGCTCCCAATGAGCAAGCCGGCGCCTTGCATGGTAGCTTGCCGCCGTCGGTGTGTGAGTGTGTGTGTGAATGGGTGAATGAGAGGCCGTTGTAAAGCGCTACATAAGTTAGGTTTACCAATTTGTAGACACTGCCTGTGGTAGATGTCCTGAATGGCTCCGAATCTGTCTTCACTGCCCTCTCATTGGAAATGTATTGCGTGTGTGTGTGAATGAGCGCTTTTGTGAGCCCGCATGTATGATGTGGCTCTTTCTGGTACCCCAACAATACTAGAGCCTCTAGAGCCATAGTGTAGCCAAGGGTAGTGGCTCTAGAGAGGGTAGTGGCCCTAGAGAGGGTAGTGGCTCTAGAGAGGGTAGTGGCCCTAGAGAGGGTAGTGGCTCTAGAGAGGGTAGTGGCCCTAGAGAGGGTAGTGGCTCTAGAGGGTAGTGGCTCTAGAGAGGGTAGTGGCTCTAGAGAGGGTAGTGGCCCTAGAGAGGGTAGTGGCTCTAGAGCAGGGGTATTCAATTACAAATTCAGTTGGGCCAGATTTGAAAACCAAGAAATTTTGCTGGGCCAGACATTTTCAGCGGCCAGTAGCCTAGGCACCAGGTAATGACACATTTCAAACCAACACAAATGAACGTAGGCCTAATGAAATACAAGCAGTTTATTTATAGTTTTCCTTTTAAATTAGGTAACATCTGACACAGGCACGTCAAAAGTCATCTCAAAGTGCATAAAAAAGTGTACAGTAGTATACTAATAAAAACATTTCCTTTTGTAAAATATAAATGTTGGTCATAGCTGACCCAGGCACATCACAAAGTGCTTTTAACTGAATGAAAATAACCATCAACGCCTTGAGTGCACAATTTAACAATTAAATTGTGCACAATTTAAGTTACAATTACAGTTAAACAATTAAATTGAATCTAATCTAATCTAATCTTACCCTGCTGACTTTCTTAGTGTGAGAAGGGACATGTTTTATTCTGAACAAGAGCAGTGACATTTGGCTCATAAGATGTCAATGCAATCCGAAGGCATTGGTGAAGAGTACTGTTAGTCAGGGAACAACGAGAGCTGCTTTTTATTGTGTTCATGTGTGAAAAGCTGGATTCACAGGTGTATGTTGATCCAAACATACTGAGCACATGGATTGCTACTTTCTTAACGTTAGGGAACTGGTGCACGTTGACATTACTCCAAAACTTTGCAGGTCCATTAGTGCGAAGCTCCTGTGCCATGGTTACGGATGACCGCATGTCAACAAGTTCGAGTATGAATTTCCCCTCGTCGATGGAAGGCACCACTCCCTTTCCTCTGGTGGATAAGTCCCCTTCTATTGCAGCAGTGAACGGGTCTCTGGCAAAGCCCATCACCTCTGCGGGCAGAACAAGTCCATCCAGTCGACCAGCAAAGTTCTCTTTCAACCTCGCAATGAAAACAGTCATCACATCTGTGATTTGTGCCGGGGATGAGACGCATTTGCGGAGGGTCGGAAAAATGCAGCATTCTGCCGGTGCAGAAGTCGGCCGCGAAAATGTCCAGTTTGACTTGGAACGCGCCTGTTCCACAAGATCAATCACAGTTTTGTCTCTGCCTTGTAGCCCCACATTTAGGTCATTCAAGTGTTTGAATATGTCGCTCAGAAAGCAGACATCAGCCATGAAGTTGTCGTCCAGTATGCGATTCAAGTGTGTTTCTGCCTTCGTTTGCTTGCTGCTGCGGAGGAAAGTTGTAATCTCCTCGCTAAGATCACAGAAACGCTCCAGTGCCTTGCCTTTGGACAGCCACCTGACGTCGTTATGCAAGAGCAGATCGTGGTGCTCAGCAGACATTTCTGACAGCAGCATGCGGAATAAGTTAATAATAATAATAATAATAATGTTGGAGGCTCGAAGTGGAGCGAATAAAATAAATTTTAGCCATCACGTTGTCCATTGTTGTTTTAAGCTCCCCGCTTAGTTTGTTTAGAGTGTTATATTCACGTTCTGTAGGCTACTATTGTAGACATTTCTGCATGAATTTCTGAACAATTTCTGAAATACGTTTTTCTCTGCTTTTATGGCTGGGCCAATCGGGGGTCACGTCTGGGCCGCATGCGGCCCCCGGGCCGCTAATTGAATAGGCCTGCTCTAGAGGGTAGTGGCCCTAGAGAGGGTAGTGGCTCTAGAGCAGGGGTGGCGAACCAGTCGGAGACTAAGAGCCACAACAAATTGTTGGGGTACCAGAAAGAGCCACATCATACATGCGGGCTCACAAAAGCGCTCATTCACACACACACGCAATACATTTCCAATAGGCTATGAGACCAGTGGTGTCATTTCAGCAAAAGCCAAGGTATGGCAAGGTCTGAGTGGGGGGGTTGAAGTGGGGTTTCCCCCCTCGGTGGATAAAAAAAAAAAAAAAAAAGTTGTGCAACATTTTGGTGAGTTGTTTCTATACAATTGACTTATGTGACATTAAGGTAATGAATAAAGGAGACAACTACAGTATGCAGGTAGTAGCCTACATCTTTCCTAGCAGGCAGACTGGTTCAATCTCCTTAGAAACAAATCATAACAGATTTAGCTATTCTCAACTCTAAACGAACTGCACTGTTAAAACGCTAGATTTAGACTGTGTCCCTGTCACCTGTTTAGACCTCACCTGTGTCCCTGTACTTGTCTCTGCTGCCCTTTGACCAAAAGAGGTCTTTATGCCAATTTCCTTTTTTCCCCTGGCATATTTGTTTTACCAGCTCACCTAGTAAAAGTGAGACGATTGATAATATCAAAAACATGCTTGCACACACATATAACTTACTCACACAGAAGTCAGTGTTACTGGCCCAAATTTGGTACAATTATTACTGAAATTATTGAGAATAGAGACATTGTTGACATATGTAAACTAGCTCTTGTAATCTTTAATGTTCGCTAACTAGCGAACTCACTAAAATAACATTAGAACATGTTTGTACTGACAGAACATGACATGAACTTGTTCATTAATATGTTACATTTGAACCAACATTATGTAAAAGGAATTTATACAGTTTGTTTAACACACCTGAATGAACGAGAATCATGGACAAGGTTTTAACATTAAAGTTATTTGTGGCTTGTTTATTGAGGAACCGATGTCCCGCTCCAGTGTTGCCAGATAGACCTACTTTTGGTCACTCTGGACGGGTGGATTCGGCAGCTTTTAGACTGGTTGGGCTTGAAATTGTCAATCCCGTCTGGCAACCCTGTGCTCCACTACAGCGCTTGGCTAGTGGGGTGAGATGCAGCCGGGAGGTTTTGAGTTATAGTTGTGTGTAGTGGATAAAATCAACAAAATGACTAAACGTGTTACAGATTTAAAAAAATGTTAAGCCAGGTATGGCGAGTGCCATGAATTGCCATACCAAAACGACGCCTATTGAGACACAGAGAGCGAGCCACGCACTTTTTATTATTTTTTTTTTTTTTTTTCTTCTGATTTTATCCCCTTTTTCACCCAATTTGGTAGCCAATTGAACCCAACCTAGCATCCAATTATCCCCTGCCTATTGCGAAGGATCCGCCGCACGACCCCCGTGGCCGGCAGTCCCAGAGGAGGCCGCCAGGCAGACTAGCTGACTGGCTCCTCGAGCCCAGCACCTGTTATTCCGGCACCCCGGGGGCGCTGTTGCGCGATGGATCCTTGTCCGGAACTACTCCTATACCTCCCTCGGGAGCGGACGCCCAATATGCCGCTCCGCGTGTGTGCCCCAGCCATATCCGGATCTGGCGAGCTGGGATTCGAACCCAGTCCCCGGTGGGCAGCATGCACTAGTGGCCAGTGCTTAGACCGCTACACCACCGTGGGGCACTAGCCACACACTTTTAATGAATGGATTAAAGAGCCGCACAGAGACAGGCAAAGAGCCACATGCGGCTCGCGAGCCGCGGGTTGGCCACCCCTGCTCTAGAGCCACTACCCTCTAGAGCCACTACCCTCTAGAGCCACTGTCCTCTCTAGAGCCACTACCCTCTAGAGCCACTGCCCTCTCTAGAGCCTCGCGGTCGATGGTTGTGAAGGGTCGTACCAGGCAGTGATGGTACATTTTCGATGGACTTTCTTCTTCTATCATGACCACTGCCAACGGCCGCTGGCCTGAGCTACATTCCTTTTCCTGCTACGACTGGTGTGATTGATGATTCACTTGCTTCGTCAAAAGTATGCTACTGTAAGTCGCTTTGGAATAAGGCGTCTGCTAAATGCCAAAAATGTAATGTAATGTAATGGTGCATCTGTAGAAGTCAGCGAGGAGACAGAACGAGGTTCTGTGCCAGATTTCTTTAGCCGCCTGAGGAGAACCCAGGCGTTGGCACGCCACCTTGATCACTGTGCCCCGTGTGATTGGTCCCTTTTAAGTCCTCGGTGACAAGCTGAACAATGCACAGGAACAATGGTGATCACCTCGACACAGGTGGGGATTACAGGGAGAGGTTGAATATGTCAAGATGGCTGCCAGCTAGCCATGGCTTGGTGTTGTTTGCCCTCAAACCGAGTCTAGAATGTGTTGAGCTCGTCTGCTAGCCAGGCTTGCGCCATGCTATGAGCTAACCCACTGCTGTCAGGACTGCAGAGTCTCTACCTATCTGCTGTCAGGACTGTAGAGTCACTACCTATCTGCTGTCAGGACTGAGGAGTCACTACCTATCTGCTGTCAGGACTGCAGAGTCTCTACCTATCTGCTGTCAGGACTGCAGAGTCACTACCTATCCTCTGTCAGGACTGCAGAGTCACTACCTATCTGCTGTCAGGACTGCAGAGTCTCTACCTATCTGCTGTCAGGACTGTAGAGTCTCTACCTATCTTCTGTCAGGACTGCAGAGTCACTACCTATCTGCTGTCAGGACTGCAGAGTCTCTACCTATCTGCTGTCAGGACTGCAGAGTCACTACCTATCCTCTGTCAGGACTGCAGAGTCACTACCTATCTGCTGTCAGGACTGCAGAGTATCTACCTATCTGCTGTCAGGACTGCAGAGTCTCTACCTATCTGCTGTCAGGACTGCAGAGTCTCTACCTATCTGCTGTCAGGACTGCAGAGTCTCTACCTATCTGCTGTCAGGACTGCAGAGTCTCTACCTATCTGCTGTCAGGACTGCAGAGTCACTACCTATCTTCTGTCAGGACTGCAGAGTCTCTACCTATCTGCTGTCAGGACTGCAGAGTCACTACCTATCTGCTGTCAGGACTGCAGAGTCTCTACCTATCTGCTGTCAGGACTGAGGAATCACTACCTATCTGCTGTCAGGACTGCAGAGTCACTACCTATCTGCTGTCAGGACTGCAGAGTCACTACCTATCTGCTGTCAGGACTGCAGAGTCACTACCTATCTGCTGTCAGGACTGCAGAGTCACTACCTATCTTCTGTCAGGACTGCAGAGTCTCTACCTATCTGCTGTCAGGACTGCAGAGTCACTACCTATCTTCTGTCAGGACTGCAGAGGCTCTACCTAGCTGCTATCAGGACTGTAGAGTCACTACCTATCTGCTGTCAGGACTGCAGAGTCACTACCTATCTTCTGTCAGGACTGCAGAGTCACTACCTATCTGCTGTCAGGACTGTAGAGTCTCTACCTATCTGCTGTCAGGACTGCAGAGTCACTACCTATCTGCTGTCAGGACTGCAGAGTCACTACCTATCTTCCGCCGTAGACTGAAGACCTCCATCTCTTCAGGCTACATCTTCACTGTCCCTCCTGAAGACCTCTTCATCCCTTCTTCTACATACCCGCCTGTTTCTCTACTGTAAATAAAAAATATATTAAAAAATAAAAAAACTAAGTTAGTGCTAGTCTTAGTGTTCCTTCTTAATGTTCTTAGTACATTATGAGTGCCAACGGCCCCTGGCCCTGTCATCAATGTTTTTCTTGCGATGACTGATGGATAGATGATTCATTCACTTCAACAAATGTATTTGTTGTAGGTCACTTTGGATAAAGGCGTCTGCTAAATGCCAAACATGTAAATGTAATGTCTGCCCCTAGACAGCCTAAGCTCCATGCCTGCGGCTAGAAACCAGAGGGAAGGCTCATTGCCCTGCATGGGATGGAAGGAGGAACCGGATCAAGCATGTGTGTGTGTGTGTGTGTGTGTGTGTGTGTGTGTTCCACAGCTGTGCTCCACATCTGGAACAGAGGAAAAAGCAGGGACTGGGTGCTACCCTCTCTGTAGCCTACGCTCTGTGTTTACAACGCTGTTGTTTTCTCACACTCCTCGCAAACACACATTCCATTCACACCAGCTCAACGCGGGGGGAAAAAACACACGAGACGGATACCCATTTTTCCACTGTAAAAAAAAAAGAAGAAAAAAGGACCCCCCAAAAAAAGAAAAGTGGCAGCAGGGGTTAGGCTGGGACTCTGGGTCTCTGGGATGATGTGATGGGATGATGTGTGAGATGGGATGATGTGTGAGTGCGGTAGAGGGCCCAGAGAGCATCCCCCAGAGAGACAGACACAGTCTGGGAGTCTTCCCATGTGTGCTGAGGAGTCTTCCCATGTGTGCTGAGGAGGCACCGTCCTCTGTTCTCTGCTCTCTGTTCGCCTGCCTGGCGAAGCCACCCTCCGCCATCTTGACAGCGCTGAGTTAACAGCTCTGTGACAACGACATTCTAACGATGTGCGTCCTGATTAGAGCACAGCGGCGGTCATGGAACCTCTTTCTTGCGGTGGCGTGGTTGGTCGCCCCATGGAAAGTCTAACCGGCACGCAAAGTTGTTTTTTTCCGCCAGCAGGCTCTGTCTGTCTGTCTGTCTGTCTGTCTATCAATGGTTCTGGGTTCAGCTGAGGTCACCACAGCAGGAAAAGAAGGGGGGGGAGGAAGGGGAGAGGGAGGGAGGGGGGGGGGGGGCAACCATAGGCCACTGGGGCCACCCCTGTCTGCTGTGTTTACCGTCTGTTTACGAGTGTGTGAGCAGTAGACGAGGCCTCCGGCAGAACATGTTCTTCCCCGACGAGAAGGCCAACAAAGCATCTTTCATAGACACGTCAGCATAATCCTCACATGTACGCTACCACGCAGCCCAGGTAAATGATCCTATAGTTGTTGTTGAGCTGGGAGTTATTTAGCGACACAGCTAAAAGCTAAAAACATTTCCCGTACGACTGAAGATGTAGCGGCTGTCCCTGGCTGAACCTGTCTGTAACCCCCTGCACACCCCAGCTGAGAGAGAGAGAGAGAGAGGCAGCGAGCACACCCCAGCCGAGAGAGAGAGGAGAGGAGAGGAGAGGAGGAAGGATTTACTTCACTCAGGGGGATGTGGGTAGAGGCAGCACACGCAACAGCAGAGCCAGTGGAGAAACAATGACACACAGCGAGCTCTCTGGGCTGTGAGGTAAAAACAGCCCAGTGGAAACTGGAAGCTCGTGGGCTGCCAAGTACGTACAAAAGAGACGCAGTGAAGCAGCGCGAGGTCGACTCAACAAAACCTGAGTTTCCCCTCCTTTTTACTCTTCTTTTTTTTTTTTAATGAAATGGTTTCACACGCCTATTATGCTAGGTAAGTGTTTCTTTCACACACACACATCACATCCATCATGGAGGCTGATACCAGGAGTGGGGCAGGTTGCCAGGTTGGTACATAGATAGGATGGATGGTAGGTTGCTGGCTCTAAAGACCGGTTCACCAGGTAAGGAGGATTATTCATCTGAGGTTACCTGAGCAGCTCAGGTGACACAGGTAGTCTTTGTGGCTGCACAAGGCAGCAGTGTGCTGGATAAGCGTCGGTTTAAACGTCTGAGGTGACGGGTCTCTGAGGAGGGGACATCTGTCTGTCTGTCTGTCTGCCTGTCTCACCTCCTAGCAGGGGACATCTGTCTGTCTGTCTGTCTGTCTGGACAACTGTCTCACCTCCTAGGAGGGGACATCTGTCTGTCTGTCTGTCTGTCTGTCTGGACAACCTGTCTCACCTCCTAGCAGGGGACATCTGTCTGTCTGTCTGTCTGCCTGCCTGCCTGCCTCCCTGTCTGTCTGTCTGTCCAACCTGTCTCACCTCCTAGCAGGGGACATCTGTCTCTCTGGCTGCCTGCCTGCCTGCCTCTTTCCCTGTCTGTCTGTCTGTCTGTCTGTCTGGACAACCTGTCTCACCTCCTAGGAGGGGACATCTGTCTGTCTGTCTGTCAGTCCAACCTGTCTCACCTCCTAGGAGGGGACATCTGTCTGTCTGTCAGTCCAACCTGTCTCACCTCTGAGGAGGGGACATCTTTCTGTCTGTCTGTCAGTCCAACCGGCCTCACCTCTGAGGAGGGGACATCTTTCTGTCTGTCTGTCAGTCCAACCTGTCTCACCTCCTAGGAGGGGACATCTGTCTGTCTGTCTGTCTGCCTGCCTGCCTGCCTCCCTGTCTGTCTGTCTGTCCAACCTGTCTCACCTCCTAGCAGGGGACATCTGTCTCTCTGGCTGCCTGCCTGCCTCTTTCCCTGTCTGTCTGTCTGTCTGTCTTTCTGTCCAACCTGTCTCACCTCCTAGGAGGGGACATCTGTCTGTCTGTCTGTCAGTCCAACCTGTCTCACCTCTGAGGAGGGGACATCTGTCTGTCTGTCTGTCTGTCCAACCTGTCTCACCTCTGAGTAGGGGACATCTGTCTGTCTGTCTGTCAGTCCAACCGGCCTCACCTCTGAGGAGGGGACATCTGTCTGTCCGTCTGTCTGTCCAACCTGTCTCACCTCTGAGGAGGGGACATCTGTGGGGGTATTCCATCAACGTCTCTAAAGGACAATCCAGCCTTATTTTGATAAATCCTGCGAGATTTATTAAAAAAAATAAAAAGTCTGGCGAGACGTAAACAGCCTTAGATAAGCCTGGATGTTCCTTTCGTGACGTTGTTTTTACAGCAGCGTTCCATGTTATTGAACATAAACTTATTTTTGTTCTGGTTTTAAACCATCTGCAGCTACCTGGATGGACAGTTATTTAAGGGATCACAGAGTATTTTTAATGGAAGCTACTCAAACAGTGTGCTGGTGGAAAGCTGCTTAGGCCCACTTATGTACTCTGTTTTTACTAATGATCTACCTCAAGTACTAAGACACGCAAACTTAAGTATGTACGCAGACGACACTACAGTATATGCATCAGCAAAAACAGCAGAGGAACTGACAGTCATACTAAACAGGGAGCTAAGCTCAATTGGAAAGTGGGTCCATGAAAACAAGATGGTACTTAACTTAGCCAAAACAAAAAGCATCATCTTTGGGTCAAATCAATCTCTCAGAGCAGAGCCAGAGCTTAGACTGTGTATTGAAGGAACATCTATTCAGCAAGTAAAATAAACTAAGTTATTGGGAATCACCCTTGATGACAAACTGTCCTGGTCAAAGCACATTGACACTATTGTCAATAAAATGGGTAAAGCACTAGCCGTAGTCAGACGATGCAGAAACTATCTTGCACCTGATCTAAGGAAACTGGTTGTTACTTCTCTGGTTCTGTCACAGCTGGATTACTGCCAGATAGTTTGGGCTAATACCACAAAGACCTGAGCAAACTACAGTTAGTACAGAACAAAGCCGCACACTTTGCTCTACACAGTGTCCATATAGAACTAGCATACATAGTATGCATGCTGGTCTCCAATGGCTAAAAGTTGAAGACGGGATGGCCGCTGCACTTCTTTTGTCAACATGGAGCCTTTTACAGTCTAAAACTCCAGCAGATCAGTATAACAAACTAAATAATAACTTGGCTTCACATACCTATGTCACTAGACGAGTGACAGAAGGAAGGTTTTCACTCCCTAAAGGTAACACCAATGTTCTTAGACGCACGGTGGGATTCAGAGCCATGAAGTCATGGAACCTACTACCAACAGAAATTATAAATGTAAGTAAACGTATGTTCAAAAAGCAGATAAGGAAACACCTGGGTACAGCAAACCTGTGACACTAGATGGTGATGTACCGTAGATGGAAATGTGTAGTCCTCTCTAACATGGTTGTAATTTGTTCTATTTTTATGTAACAAGAATAAATGTTTCATATTATGCCAAATGTAAAATTGTATAATGTATGATATATTTTAATGTTTGATATTTGTAATTTAAAGTATGTTTTATATGTTAAATGTTACTTGTAATGTATGTTTTAAATGTGGACTCCACTAAAAGCAGCTCATGCCTAATGGGGATCCTTCCAATAAATAAACAGATAAACCTCCCTGTCTCTCCCTGTCTCCCCTCAGAGGATAACCCTCCCTGTCTCCCCTCAGAGGACAACCCTCCCTGTCTCTCCCTGTCTCCCCTCAGAGGACAACCCTCCCTGTCTCTCCCTGTCTCCCCTCAGAGGATAACCCTCCCTGTCTCTCCCTGTCTCCCCTCAGAGGACAAACCACCCTGTCTCCCCTCAGAGGACAAACCTCCCTGTCTCCCCTCAGAGGACAACCCTCCCTGTCTCCCCTCAGAGGATAACCCTCCCTGTCTCCCCTCAGAGGACAACCCTCCCTGTCTCCCCTCAGAGGATAACCCTCCCTGTCTCCCCTCAGAGGATAACCCTCCCTGTCTCCCCTCAGAGGACAAACCTCCCTGTCTCTCCCTGTCTCCCCTCAGAGGACAAACCACCCTGTCTCCCCTCAGAGGACAAACCTCCCTGTCTCCCCTCAGAGGACAACCCTCCCTGTCTCCCCTCAGAGGATAACCCTCCCTGTCTCCCCTCAGAGGACAACCCTCCCTGTCTCCCCTCAGAGGATAACCCTCCCTGTCTCCCCTCAGAGGATAACCCTCCCTGTCTCCCCTCAGAGGACAAACCTCCCTGTCTCTCCCTGTCTCCCCTCAGAGGACAACCCTCCCTGTCTCCCCTCAGAGGACAACCCTCCCTGTCTCCCCTCAGAGGACAACCCTCCCTGTCTCCCCTCAGAGGACAACCCTCCCTGTCTCCCCTCAGAGGATAAACCTCCCTGTCTCTCCCTGTCTCCCCTCAGAGGACAACCCTCCCTGTCTCCCCTCAGAGGATAACCCTCCCTGTCTCCCCTCAGAGGACAAACCTCCCTGTCTCCCCTCAGAGGACAACCCTCCCTGTCTCCCCTCAGAGGACAACCCTCCCTGTCTCTCCCTGTCTCCCCTCAGAGGACAAACCTCCCTGTCTCCCCTCAGAGGATAACCCTCCCTGTCTCCCCTCAGAGGACAAACCTCCCTGTCTCCCCTCAGAGGACAACCCTCCCTGTCTCCCCTCAGAGGACAACCCTCCCTGTCTCTCCCTGTCTCCCCTCAGAGGATAACCCTCCCTGTCTCCCCTCAGAGGACACACCTCCCTGTCTCCCCTCAGAGGACAACCCTCCCTGTCTCCCCTCAGAGGACAACCCTCCCTGTCTCCCCTCAGAGGACACACCTCGCTGTCTCCCCTCAGAGGACAACCCTCCCTGTCTCCCCTCAGAGGACAACCCTCCCTGTCTCCCCTCAGAGGACACACCTCCCTGTCTCCCCTCAGAGGACACACCTCCCTGTCTCCCCTCAGAGGATAACCCTCCCTGTCTCCCCTCAGAGGACAAACCTCCCTGTCTCCCCTCAGAGGACAAACCTCCCTGTCTCCCCTCAGAGGACAACCCTCCCTGTCTCCCCTCAGAGGACAACCCTCCCTGTCTCCCCTCAGAGGACAAACCTCCCTGTCTCCCCTCAGAGGACAAACCTCCCTGTCTCTCCCTGTCTCCCCTCAGAGGACAACCCTCCCTGTCTCCCCTCAGAGGATAACCCTCCCTGTCTCCCCTCAGAGGATAACCCTCCCTGTCTCCCCTCAGAGGACAACCCTCCCTGTCTCCCCTCAGAGGATAAACCTCCCTGTCTCCCCTCAGAGGATAACCCTCCCTGTCTCCCCTCAGAGGATAACCCTCCCTGTCTCTGCCTGTCTCCCCTCAGAGGACAACCCTCCCTGTCTCTCCCTGTCTCCCCTCAGAGGACAACCCTCCCTGTCTCTCCCTGTCTACCCTCAGAGGACAACCCTCCCTGTCTCCCCTCAGAGGACAACCCTCCCTGTCTCTCCCTGTCTCCCCTCAGAGGACAACCCTCCCTGTCTCTCCCTGTCTCCCCTCAGAGGACAAACCTCCCTGTCTCCCCTCAGAGGATAACCCTCCCTGTCTCCCCTCAGAGGATAACCCTCCCTGTCTCCCCTCAGAGGACAACCCTCCCTGTCTCCCCTCAGAGGATAACCCTCCCTGTCTCCCCTCAGAGGATAACCCTCCCTGTCTCCCCTCAGAGGACAAACCTCCCTGTCTCCCCTCAGAGGATAACCCTCCCTGTCTCCCCTCAGAGGATAACCCTCCCTGTCTCCCCTCAGAGGATAACCCTCCCTGTCTCCCCTCAGAGGACAAACCTCCCTGTCTCCCCTCAGAGGATAACCCTCCCTGTCTCCCCTCAGAGGACAACCCTCCCTGTCTCCCCTCAGAGGACAAACCTCCCTGTCTCCCCTCAGAGGATAACCCTCCCTGTCTCCCCTCAGAGGATAACCCTCCCTGTCTCCCCTCAGAGGATAACCCTCCCTGTCTCCCCTCAGAGGACAAACCTCCCTGTCTCCCCTCAGAGGATAACCCTCCCTGTCTCCCCTCAGAGGACAAACCTCCCTGTCTCCCCTCATAGGATAACCCTCCCTGTCTCCCCTCAGAGGATAACCCTCCCTGTCTCCCCTCAGAGGATAACCCTCCCTGTCTCCCCTCAGAGGATAACCCTCCCTGTCTCCCCTCAGAGGATAACCCTCCCTGTCTCCCCTCAGAGGATAACCCTCCCTGTCTCCCCTCAGAGGACAAACCTCCCTGTCTCCCCTCAGAGCAGAGCTGCCAGCTACAGGGACAGGTAAACCTCCCTGTCTCCCCTCAGAGAGCTGCCACGAACAATTTAGCAATTATTTGACCCTAAATGATCTCTTTGATGACTTTCAATCAGGCTTTCCCCCTACATAGCACTGAAACGGCCCTTATTAAGGTCCTTAATGACATTCGCGTAAACACAGACTCTACTACTAGATCTTAGTGCTGCCTTTGACACTGTAGACCATGACATTCTAATAGATAGACTAAAAACCTGGGTAGGACTTTCGGGCACTGCCCTAAACTGGTTTAGATCCTACCTACAGGACAGAAGCTACTATGTCTCCATTGGCAACTTTGTATCTGACCAAATTAAAATGACATGTGGGGTTCCCCAAGGGTCAATCCTTGGCCCCCTTCTATTCAATCTCTACATGCTTCCATTGGGACACATCATAAAAAAGAACAAAATTGCCTACCACAACTATGCGGATGACACTCAAATCTACATAGCCCTCTCACCGAACGACTATAGTCCCATTGACAATCTCTGTAATTGCATTGAGCAAATAACGCCTGGATGACACAAAACTTCCTCCAACTGAACAAGGACAAAACAGAGATAATTGTATTCGGTGCACCTGACAAAAGATCGAAAGTGCAAAACTTGATTCTCTCTCTCTTCACACTAAAAAACAGGTCAGAAATCTTAATTCTAGACTCTGATCTAAACTTCAACAGCCACATAAACTCAATAACTAACTCACTCTACTATCACCTGAAAAACATAACAAGAATGAGAGGTTTCATGTCCAAGCAAGACCTTGAAAAACTCATCCATGCATTTGTTTCGAGTAGACTTGATTATTGTAATGGTCTACTAACAGGCCTATCTAAAGGAGCTGTTCGTAAATTGCAGCTCATCCAAAACGCCGCTGCTAGGGTTCTAACAAAAACAAAGACATTTGAACACATTACACCAATCCTGAGATCCCTGCACTGGCTCTCAGAGAATTGAATTCAAAATCCTCCTAATTACATACAAATCACAAAATACATATCAGATCTCCTCCCACCCTATATTCCCGCAAGGTCCCTAAGGTCAGCTGAGACAAATCAGCTAATAATTCCAAGAGTAAAAACAAAACACGGTGCAGCAGCTTTCAGTCACGCTGCTGCATGCTCCTGGAACAAACTCCCTGAAGAAATCAAACATGCCCAAACCCTTAAAATATTTAAATCTAAGCTAAAAACCTTCATGTTTTGCACCAGTTATGATTAAACACAAACACTTCTATCATTGTCTTTTTAAATGTTTTATCTATTTACTTCTTATATTTGCTTTTATTCATTGTAATTTTTATTTTCTTATGCTCCTCTTGCTGTATTTTTAAGTAATGCATGTAAAGCACTTTGAATTGCCCCTGTTGTATAAAATGTGCTATACAAATAAACTTGCCTTGCCTTGCCTTGCCTTGCCTTGCCAGCTACAGGGACAGGTGACCGCATCCAAGAATAGAACGGCTTCCGAAAAACCTTTCTGTGTTTAAGAAAGAAATCTATTCTGTATGTGTGTGTGTGGCTTGAACTGAAATATCCCTATTTCATGACTCCTGCGTGAGCCGCACATGAATGCAATGAATGTTCAACACAAGTAAAAAAAAAAAAAAAAGGGGAAAAAAGAAATCTATTTTTCTAAATGTATTTTTTCAATAGTCAATTCTACATATCAAAACATTACTTTTATACTCTCCTACGTTACTGGATCATCTTTGTAAAGCAGTATAATCATCTGTGTGAGACGTTTGTTTGCTTATTAGAATCTCCATTAGTTAATGCCATGACATTAGCTAGTCTTCCTGGAGTCCGACACAAAAATCATATTTGAACAATTGTCAACATTATATACATACAGACAATTGTAAACATTGTATATATACATACATACATACATACATCATAATAACAAAAGAAAGGAATAAAATAAATAAATAAAAACCCAAAGAAAGTAAATGAAATACAATAGATCAGCAAACGAGATAAATCATCTACTGTTCATTCAGAGTTAGTTGTATTAAGTTGCTCTTTTCTTGTTTTCTTGAAAGTGCCACTAGAAGGAGCTTTTCGAACACGTATGGGGACGTGTGAACTTGCCGTGGGGTCAAATCCCTCTCCTTACACCTCCTCAGCAGAACAAACCTGCGGGATCAAGTTCATCTGCTGACAACAAGGCCCGGCTCTGTCAAGTGTTAAGTTGCATTGTGACCTACAATGGGACACAATGGTCCCCAAAGCGCCCGGGCCTGTCCCCAGCCCTGTCCCCAACCCTGCCGCCTATTGAATAACACACAGGGGACTCACGCTAACACCGCCAGGAGCCGGCGACATGGAAACACAACCAGCTCATATCATATAAGTGTTTCTTTTCTTTATCTGTCACTGACATGAGTCACAGCACAGAGAGAGTACGTTACTGGAAAAAACAGTCAATGTTCCTCT
>NC_137681.1:29631921-29651921 GCF_963989245.1 Nansenia antarctica | reverse complement strand
TGTATGAAAAGAAAGTTATATCGGCCAAACAAATGACTTACCTGTATGGGGAGGATCCGCCACGTCCACGGCAACTGTATCTTTTGCCAAAGATCCACAAGGATCCAGAGACCTGGACAGTTCCACATCAGGTCCCCCCAGGAAGGCCGATTGTGTCCGATTGTGGGAGCGAGTCCTATCGAATAGCAGAATTCATAGATTTTTATTTAAATCCATTATCCCAAATTCATGAAAGTTTCATTAAAGATACATATGAATTTGTGGAAAAACTGAAAAACACCCAGGTTCCTATTGGTTCGATGCTTTTCTCGGTCGACATTGACTCCCTGTATACAAACATAGAGACCCCATTGGGGCTCAAAGCGGTGCGGGAGCTATTTAACGACCATCCAGACCCTTCTAGACCAGATGAGGCTCTTCTCCATCTCTTAGAGTTAGGGTTGACTAGAAACGATTTTGTCTTTGATTCCAGATGTTTCCTTCAGGTACATGGGACAGCTATGGGGAAGAAGTTCGCCCCTGCGTATGCCAATATTTATATGGCTGATTGGGAGCGTACTGTCTTCCCCAAATGCCCGAAACTCCCAGCACTGTATGTCCGTTATTTGGACAATATTTTTGGCATCTGGAGCCACACAAGGGAGGACTTCCAGGCTTTTATCAATGTGCTGAACACGCATCATCAGGCAATCACTGTAAAATGCAATATTCAACCTGAGAAAATCGAGTTTTTGGATACAGAGGTGTTTATTAAGAGAGGAGAGGGGAGTTATAGTCTGGGCACAAGAGTATATTTTAAACCCACAGATACTCATGCGCTGTTGCACAAGTCTAGCTATCACCCCAAACATACTTTTAGGGGAATAGTGAAATCGCAGCTTATCAGATTCAAGCGAATTTGCACAGCAGAGGAGGACGCGGAGTCAGCCACGAGGACCCTCTTCAAGGTCCTCAGATCGAGGGGTTATGGGAGAACTTTCCTCCGGACCATCAAAGCTGAGGTCCAGCAAAATTTCAGCAGGGGGGATAGACCTGCAAAAGAAGGGGACAATTGCAGGATAATTCCTTTTGTTTCCATGTTCTCCCCATCCTCGATGGAACTTAATAAAATGATTAAAAGTAATTTTAAAAGGACTCAAGATATCGTCGAACCGTTGGTGGGTTTTAAAATTATTGCAGCCTTTAGGAGGAATAAAAATATAAAAGATTTGCTAGTACATGCAGCATTAAAAAGCGCTAAACAAAATAAACTAAAAAGACATTTAAAAACACCAAAATACATTACGAACATATATACAGACAAAGGGGCTCCAATCTGGAATGTTCTGGGTTTGGAGTCCTCAAACCTGGTATATGGAATAAAATGTGGGGTCTGTTCTAAATGGTACATTGGTGAAACAAAGAACAAACTTTGTGAACGTTTAAAACAGCACCTTTACAGGATAAATCGGATTGAGGAATCCACCCTACTGTACGAACATTTTAGAGATCATGGTAGGGAGAATCTCCTGATTGTGGGCCTGGAATCTGGAACCTGTTGGTCAAAAAGACAGAGAATGATGAGGGAAAGACACTGGATTAAAGAACTAAACACAATTTCACCCAGTGGTTTAAATGAAATATAAAAACTTACCTCTCATTTAATATGTACGGTCCAGTCCTGAAAAAAATCTGTAAAGGAAAAAAACACTTACCTGTGATCTGATAGAACCTGAAAAAAGTTTAAAAATAAAATAAAAAATACAGTTAAATTGGGTGCTTACCTGGATACGTACTGAGGTTCTGAAGCCGGAGATCCTTGAATCTTGAATTGTGGATGGTCGACGACATAATCTGAACAAAGATCTGAAAGTAGAGAAAAAAACTAAAAGATTAGTGTGCCCGTGCATTCTGCGAGCCTTCGGGCAAGCAGGGCCTTTTATTCCCCTAACCTAACCTTAACTCTAACCCTAAACATAACCCTAACCTTAACTCTAACCCTAAACCTAACCCTAACCTTAACTCTAACCCTAAACCTAACCCTAACCTTAACTCTAACCCTAAACCTAACCCTAACCTTAACCCTAAACCTAACCCTAACCTTAACTCTAACCCTAAACCTAACCCTAACCTTAACTCTAACTCTAAACACGGTTCCTTATACTTCATTATATTTCTCTGACAGCCTGTCATGGGCCAGTAGTGATGCACTTCCTGTCTGTCTGCCTGCCTATCTGCCCATAGTGTGTCTGCCTGTCTGTCTGCCTGTCTGTCTGTCTGTCTGTCTGTCTGTCTGCCTATCTGCCCATAGTGTGTCTGCCTGTCTGTCTGCCTGTCTGTCTGTCTGTCTGTCTGTCTGTCTGCCTGCCTATCTGCCCGTAGTGTGTCTGCCTGTCTGTCTGTCCGTCTGTCTGTCTGTCTGTCTGTCTGTCTGTCTGCCTGCCTATCTGCCTGTAGTGTGTCTGCCTGTCTGTCTGTCTGTCTGTCTGTCTGCCTGTCTTCCTGCCTGCCTGTTTGCCTGCCTGTCTGTCTGTCTGTCTGTCTCTCTATCTGTCTGCCTGTCTGTCTGTCTGTCTGTCTGTCTGTCTGTCTGTCTGCCTCTCTATCTATCTGTCTGTCTGCCTGCCTGTCTGCCTGTCTGTCTGTCTGTCTGTCTCTCTATCTGTCTGTCTGTCTGTCTGTCTGTCTGCCTGTCTGTCTGTCTGTCTGCCTGCATGCCTGCCTCTCTTCCTGCTTGCCTGGAGAGTTCTGAAGTGCAGTTCTGTGAGTCTGTCTCAGAAGAAAATAGAGACTCTTATCTGATTGAAGGATTGGGCTTTGGCAGTCACTGGCTGTGGTGGGAAGCCAAGCTACTTCGAGTCAGAATTAAGACAGACAACTTTACTACTACAAATCGGCAGTGTTGGCAAATATGCCATGTAGTGGAGTATCAGTTGGTTCCTTCACCCTTGGCTTTAGCCCAGTGGACTAACACAGTCTTGGAAAGTCTGCAAAAAAGCTCGGTGGGTTCAAACCCAGTCGGTCACCCACCCTTGGATGGCTTTACAATCCAATGACTTCATGTATATACAGCACCAGTCCAAAGTTTGGGCACGATTTCCCTTGCACGAAGTGTGTCCAAACGTTTGACTGGTGCTGTATATGATCATACTCCTCACGTAACACTGGTACTGTATATGATCATACTCCTCACGTAACACTGGTACTGTATATCATACTCCTCAAGTAACAGCGTTCATTACCACTGTGCACGACTCCCAGCACGTGTCCGCGAAACATTTCCTGAAGAAAGTGCAGAGAGGAGAAACCGAAGGCAAGCAATGACCTGAGAGAGACAGGATAGCGATCTAGCCGCTCAGCTCGGAGGTGGAATTCCACTGGGCTCAGAGGGTCTGTCAGCCAGACGTGATAGACTGGTCCTGATAGCGCCAAGCAAGGCAGGCCTCACACCGACGTGACTGATCTGATCCTCCTTGTCCCCCTCCCAAACATGTCCCCCCCGTCCCCCCCGTCCCCCCCAAACATGCCCCCCCCCCCCCCCCTCAGTGTAGAGGCAGGAGACTTCAAACTCTTCCATATTTGCATTGACAGAAGGCTCCGGGGGAAAACAACCAATTTACCTGTAATCTGCTTTAAAAAGGAGGGGGGGGGAGAGATGGAGGGGGGAGAGAGAGAGAGAGAGAGAGAGAGAGAGAGAGAGAGAGAGAGAGAGAGAGAAAGAGAGAGGGATGGGTGAGAGAGAGTGAGAGAGAGAAAGGCTGGTATGGGGGAGAGAGAGAGAGAGAGGGGCATGGATGGGGGAGAGAGAGAGAGAGAGAGAGAGAGAGAGAGAGAGAGAGAGAGAGAGAGAGAGAGAGAGAGAGAGAGAGAGAGATGGGAATGGGGCGGGGGGCGTGGAGGGGAGGGGGGGGGGTAACTATGAGGAAGTGGTTTGAGATAGTCAGGGTTGAGGAGACGATGTCAGGGACAGGTAGATAAGGTACGCTGCAGCTGACCCCTGGGTGACCTCTCTCTCTCTCTCTATCTCTCTCTCTGCTCTCTACTGTCGCCTCCGGCTGTACTGCTGGAGTGACTGTGATGGATGAGGTTTGAGAGGAGGAGTTTGGAGGGGAGGATACTGGCTGCCTACACAGGACAAAAAAAAAATCATTGTATGCTTGTGATCATGCTATAGGACTATTTCCTTCTTCTATGAAGCGATTGCAAGGACAGGCGTACATGTTTTCTCTGTGAGGAGGTTGCCCTGAGTAACACCTCATACGTGTTGTTTGTTGTTGTGTGTTTTTCATATTTCGTCAGTGACTGCAAGGCCATTCTTCCACGTCAACACGTGTGACATTTGAGCATGTCAACAAGTGTTGACAAGTGTTGATTTATTTGCCTTTACGTCAAATAAATCGGATTTCTTCAGCACACCTGACGCCACTCTGTCTGATCTGACGGTCTTATACAGTATAATATTCTAGAATGTTAGTAGAACTGTCGTTTCAAGTTGGATTGTTACGGCACATTACACAAGTGTACGAGAGTCTAATTCTTAGGCTTCGGTTCCTGACCTCACAGCACAAGACAATAAGACAATAGGCATAATTCAAGATAAGAAAAAAGAAAAAAGTGACAACAGTACAAGACATAAGTGACAAATATGACAGGATACAATTAGCAGTATCCAGACAACTAGCAGTCAACAAGACAACAGGCATAACTCAAGATACAAAGAAAAGTGACAATAGTATAGGACGTAAGTGACAAATGAATGAATGAATGAATGAATGAATGAATGAATGAATGGTCTTTATTGTCATTGCTACAGTACAGGTACCAAACAACGAAATTTAGGAGGGGTGGCTCCCCTGGTGTTAGGAAAGAAAAAAAAACACTTTAAAAAAAAACACAAGAAGGGAAGGAGCTGGTTTACATAAATAAAGGCTATGTACACTATCCACTATACTATACTGTACAGATAGACGACTAGGGTTGTCATATTGCACATAGTGTTATTGCACATTTCTTTAAAGTGTCGCAGTTTGCAGGCTTGAAATGTACATATTTGTGCCTCAGCACTACACCTGATTTTTTCAGTCCAGCAGCTGCCATCAATCCGTCCAGACTGTCCAGGGCCCAGAACCTAGGTCTTTGCTGTGTTCAGGGCCTGGACGGCCCTGTGGTAGAAGCAGTCCTTCAGTCTGTTTGTCTTAGCGGCCAGGGTCCTGAACCGCCTTTTCGAGGGCAGCCGGGTAAAGTGTTCGTACCCAGGGTGGGTTGGGTCCCTGGAGATCTTGGAGGCCTTCCTGAGACAGCGTGTGTTGTACATGAGAGATTTCATCCCTGAGTTGACGTCGCGATTGGCCACGCAGTCGTGGATGTACAGGGGGGGTAGAGGAGGGGGGGGTAGAGGAGGGGGGTCAGGACAGTCGTGGGTGTACAGGGGGGGTAGAGGAGGGGGGTCAGGACAGTCGTGGGTGTACAGGGGGGGTAGAGGGGGGGGTCAGGTCCTCATTATCATACAGGGCTGTCAGCTTTAACCCTTTAGGGCCTGTATGCCTCGGGGGGGGGGGGGGGGTGTCACCTTTTATTGTCTCTGCCAAAGCTTGACACGCATGCACACACACACACACACACACACATACACACACACACACACGTACACAGACTGACAATGACAACAAAAAACAACAACAAAAGGAGTTCTAGGCCGAGCCCAGGAGAGGAGACGCCCCTCGGCAGACAATGGCTCTGCCGCTCCCCCTGCCCCCCCCCCCCCCCCCCCGACCCCACCCTCGGCCCCCTGCGGAGTGAAGAATGCTCGGGGTGGGAACACCCTCTTGGCAGTGAACGCCCTCTCTCAGTGTTAGCGTCGATTCGAATTTGACTTCACTTCCCACGCGAGAAATGAATTTAAAATGTAACCGTTTACCTAGGGGAAAAAAAAGACATTTATACAACAATTTGCGTCAGGTGAATCCGGATTCAAACTGACCCTGCTCTCCCACAACGCACCACGGTGTCCCAGGGGGTTAGGAAGAGGAAGAGGGGAGTGACCAATCCTGCTACAGCAACCAACCTCCCAACCAGTCTCTCAGACACAGAGATAGTTAAAGAGAGAGAGAGACAGAGAGAGAGAAACAGAGAGAGAGAGAGAGAGAGAGAGAACGAGAACGAGAACGAGAACGAGAGAGAGAGAGAGAACGAAAATGAGAGAGAGAGAGTGAGAAAGAGAGAGAGCGAGAGAGAGAGAGAGAGAGAGAGAGAGAGAGAGAGAGAGAGAGAGAGAGAGAGAGAGAGAGAGAGAGAGAGAGAGAGAGAGAGAAGAGGTCCCAGATGCTTGGTTTTGGCACATACAAGTCTAGAATTTCATGGCAGATTTGCAAAAAAAAAAATTGTAGGCTGTTCACTTCTTCACTGGCCTGGCCGCATGTCAAACATGTGAAAGCATGCAACGCAACAGCAGGTTCATATTACCATTACTGGAAGGGTTCCTCCATCTGAGAAACTCAACACAGACATCCAAGGCTTATAAAGAGAGCCTGAGCAGCACGGCAGCAGACTGTCAGCAGATATGAAGAAGTGACTGATGGCTTCATTGGCTGTGCGTGGGGGACTCTCTCTCTCTCTCTCTCTCTCTCTCTCTCTCTCTCTCTCTCTCTCTCTCTCTCTCTCTCTCCGGTCCCCGTTGACTTCCATGTGTTGTTGTCGGAACATCGGCCCCCTTTTACCTGCGTGCCACCTGTGGGGGTCTCTCTAGGATTAGACCACAGCTCACCTGGGGGGTTACCTAGGGGGGGGGGGGGGGTTACCTAAGGGGGAGCCCTCAGGTGTGCTCAACAAGGTAGCCAGTCAGGTGGGGATCACACAGCTGCGCCGTACCGGTGGCAACTGTGAGCTTTCTGGCACCAAGATGGCCGCCGTGGCCCCACCACAGCGGTGACATCGCCAGAGAGAGACGTGATTGACACGTTCTATTGGTCCCTGGGTGACAGAGAGCTGGGAGCTGGGGGAGCTCGCAAGAAGACCCACAGGTGTAGAGACGAACATAAAGGTACAAACAAGGTTAGAACACATGAAAACACAGACAAGCACAAACACAAACACAGCTGGCGCAGGGCCGCACGCATAACAGGCGTGAAATCCTCTCAGCCAACTGTCAATACCTGTCAACTGTCAATAACTGTCAACTGTCAATAACTGTCAACTGTCAATATCTGTCAATAACTGTCAACTGTCAATAACTGTCAAATGTCAATAACGGTCAATACCTAGTGTCAACTGTCAATAACTGTCAACTGTCAATAACTGTCAACTGTCAATAACTGTCAACTGTCAATACCTGTCAATACCTGTCAACTGTCAATACCTGTCAACTGTCAATAACTGTCAACTGTCAATAACTGTCAATACCTGTCAACTGTCAATACCTGTCAACTGTCAATCATTATCAACTGTCAATAACTGTCAATACATAGCGTCAACTGTCAATAACTGTCAACTGTCAATAACTGCCAACTGTCAATAACTGTCAACTGTCAATAACTATCAACTGTCAATAACTGTCAATACCTAGTGTCAACTGTCAATACCTGTCAAATCTCAAATGTAATAAAAAATAGTTCCTGAATAAAAAACTATATTGAATATGGATCGCAATACATGTCTTCTTGGCAAACTGGGGTGTTAAAGTGCTAAAACCAAAAAAGTGTGTGTGTCTATTATTCATTTCACATTTATATTCTCATAAAATAATCCTTATTTCTGTCCTTTTACTGTATTCATAGGAGAGGAAATTGCCAACTAATAACCTATTAACATATTGAAAATAATGAACAAATTAACATCAAGCGGACTGACATATTGTGGTGGCAGAAAAAAAAAGTATTCGTGCCACAAAACGGCCATACGGCGTCTGGAGTAGAGGAACACACTGCCAGTAACATCTGCACCGCATATTTGGAGGATTACCCCTAACCATTCATAAACCACGACCACGTACCAAGGAAAAAAACAGCAAAACAACAACAAAAGTGACAACAAAGAACGCCCGGCACACAAACCCGCAGGAAATTAAACAGCCTGTGTAAAAGTCTGGGTGTTACTCCATTTAGACTTGAACCGATGCGAAAAAACAAAAAAAACGCCACGATTTTTCCACAATTAGGGTGGATTTTAAACCGACTGAAAGTTTGAAATTCCAACCCCAAAAAAGATAAAAGAGCAATAAAGGGAAATCTCAGTCCTGATAACCAGAGTTAGGAGTCATTAGGCTGAACTGTTACCAGATGGTTTAATAGCACGGTCACCGGCGGAGGTTATCGTATCTCTAACATTTGTTTTATATCCCCCGCCGCCCCGCTGCGTCTAATGGGCGTCAGTCCTGACGTTGAACTGATTATATTTTAGTCAACTTGTTTTTGTCCTTACTCTCCATACCTTCCTTCTCATTGTTTGTTTTCATCAAATGTTTCATTGTTCTGGAATGTTCTTTCTTCGGTTTTTAAAGGTGGAGAAGTATCGAGGACGATTCCCAGAGAGCTTTTTGGTCATAGTCTGCTGAATGGGGTCCACATGTACCTAACCGATGAAGGGGAGGGGGGGCCTTGGTTCTATCAAACTGACTGACAGTTTGTGTTTGTGTGTGTGTGTGTGTGTGTGTGTGTGTGTGTGTGTGTGTGTGTGTGTGTGTTGGGGCAGACAGGAGGCAGGGAAATAACCAGTGGCGGCTGGTGCTAAACATTTTGGGTGGGGCACAGGTTATGGGGGCATGCTCCACGGGGAAGAATATCAACTTTAAAATCTGGATTCACAGTCGATTTTAGCATGAGAATAACAGTGTTTCCCCTAGGTTTGCTGCCTTGGGGGGGGTGGCATGGAACGTGGCATGGACCCCCCCCCCCCCCAGGGGGTAAGATACCAGCGTCATGTCCAGGGCTGGACTGGGACAAAAATTAGGCCCTGCGTTGTGGCTCAGACCGGCCCAACACAATCGGTCCGACACCGCCGATCAACATGCTGGCAGTCTGTTGAATATACCATTTGTAAAAAAAAAACTATAGAGCGGAGTAAGTGACATGGACAGCAAGTATACCAATGCAAGTGTGAAACAGTGTACTCACTCACTGTTGACGTACTCCACGGTGATGAGACATGGCTGCTGTATCTGTAGTAGGCCTAGCCCCCACAGTCGATCCAGAGAACATATCTGTCAGTTTCTGACATTTTGAGGCATCCTCTGCTAGCTTCTTACTTTTTTTCTCCCTAATTTTCTGGGCACCCCCTTTCACTATCTCATCTACGAACATGAAACTGCACTTGGGTTGTCGGCCGAGGGATCAGAGTGGGGCAGGGGGCCGATGGACAGCAGGGCCTAAGCATGTGATTGGGCCAGCCCATGTGTTAGTATAAACGGGGGCCGCCGCTTGATTCAGCGCTAGTTGATGCCGCGCTATTTTGGGCCGCGCTAGTTTGGGGTCGGCCGCGCTAGTTTTATATATATATATATATATATTTATTTTTTATTACATTTTTTTGTGGGGGGGGGGCGGCCCGACCGGCCCAAAACTAGCGCGGCCCACCTGCCAGCGGGCAGGTAGATTGTATGGCCAGTCCAGCGGTGGTCATGTCCAGGGGGTGTACTAACTTGTACATTAAGCCGCCTCACGCTACGGAAACAGGAGATAGGCTCCTTCCCTATGGGCCATTAGGCTCGAGAACCATCGGTTCTCAAGGCTACTTACTTATGTGGTCTTGACTACCTGTCCACTTTCTTACCTGGTTCTTGCTCTCTCTCTCTCTGGTGTGCCGACACCATCCTGCTCTCTATCCTCCTCTCTCCATTTTGCTGTCAACCAAAAGGCAAACATAACAACCAGAGTATTTATAAATCTAATTGATCCATATCAATTTATAACATCATTATAATTGAATTTTGGATTGCTGTGGGCAATGCAGTCAGATAATGTCATTTTGACATTACTCTCTCACCTGGAAAAAAAAACATGTCCAACTATACTATACAAAACAGACATTTCAAATGCTTCAATCCACTGTCCATGTACTGTAAATATGCCATTATGGTATTACCAATGAAGCCCAATTCTAGCAGAATAAGAAAGATTGTATATCTAATTTAACTTAAGTAAAAGAATAAAGTGCCTCCAGTTAGCTCTTTAGCTGGCAAGTGTGCAGCAGACTAGCTCATCTCATCACCTCTGAGCTAGCTAGCTAGCTTGATAGTTCTTTGACACTATTTACACAATGGAATTATAGTCATTGTCAAGTGTCAGTCAGACACTTTCTAGTCACAATAATAACGACCAATTTTAACCAACTTTCTCTGTCAGAACACTCAGCAATTATATTTGCTAACGTTTCAACTTGCTTACTTTCTATCTGAAGACATCTCACCCGGCAAAAACTCTCTCGCGTCACGCTCACAATGTTGTATTTCTGGTTTGGAGCCGGAAATTGCAAAACGTCACGTTTGACGTCAGACTTAACAACCGGATATTCAGGGCGCAATTTTTGCGCCCCGGCCGAGAAATAGGAGACAGCCAATTGGAGCGCTGCTACAGCTCACGTGTAAGCCAAAAGTATTTGGCCAGCCATAGACTTGCATTCGGCCGGCGCCCCGACTCCTCCCCCTATGTATTTTAACAGTGAATTTTACACACACACAGATAAAATGTTTATTGTATTGGAGGATTTTTAATGAATGCTGATAGGCGCACAATATCAGCCGTATTTTGTGAATAAACAATGTTTATTTAAAAAAAATACTTTTACAAATCGCAACTAGGAAGTGAAGGTGGGGGCGGCGCCCCAGCGCCCTCTATCGGCCAGCCGCCACTGGAAATAACATTAATAACACATTATTAACACGCTAATAACTGATCTCAAGCACCCTTCCACCCTGCACCCCCAAATCAGACCAGAGCCTCCACCCTGCACCCCCAAACCAGACCAGACCACAGCCTCCACCCTGCACCCCCAAACCAAACCAGACCACAGCCTTCACCCTGCACCCCCAAACCAGACCACAGCCTCCACCCTGCACCCCCAAACCAGACCACAGCCTCCACCCTGCACCCCCAAACCAGACCACAGCCTCCACCCTGCACCCCCAAACCAGACCACAGCCTTCACCCTGCACCCCCAAACCAGACCACAGCCTCCACCCTGCACCCCCAAACCAGACCACAGCCTCCACCCTGCACCCCCAAACCAGACCACAGCCTCCACCCTGCACCCCCAAACCAGACCACAGCCTTCACCCTGCACCCCCAAACCAGACCACAGCCTCCACCCTGCACCCCCAAACCAGACCACAGCCTCCACCCTGCACCCCCAAACCAGACCAGACCACAGCCTCCACCCTGCACCCCCAAACCAGACCACAGCCTCCACCCTGCACCCCCAAACCAGACCACAGCCTTCACCCTGCACCCCCAAACCAGACCACAGCCTCCACCCTGCACCCCCAAACCAGACCACAGCCTCCACCCTGCACCCCCAAACCAGACCAGACCACAGCCTCCACCCTGCACCCCCAAACCAGACCACAGCCTCCACCCTGCACCCCCAAACCAGACCACAGCCTCCACCCTGCACCCCCAAACCAGACCAGACCACAGCCTCCACCCTGCACCCCCAAACCAGACCAGACCACAGCCTCCACCCTGCACCCCCAAACCAGACCACAGCCTCTAAACCAGAGGCCCATTTCTCAACCTGCCAGGAAGGGCTAATGGATGAACAAGCCTGGGGGATCACAAGCTGCTTCTGGTGTGACCAAGCATGACCAGGGAATGCTGCTGTTAGATCATATCCTTGACCTCTGGAAGAGAGCGAGCGCTCGCGTGCTTCATACTCGTGAACTTTGAATTCTACCAGCGGTGTGGACTAAGCCTGTCGCACTTTCAAAAGGAGGGTGGTCCTGCTGTTTCAAAGGGAAGGCGTTACCTAAGCTGACGCTACGATCCCCTTTAAAAACATCTTCATTATTCGCCAAGACGACACCGTGAGTGTTCAGTAGTGTGTCCGTCTGAGAGCAGTTCTTATGGACCACTACAATAATACCAATTTAGGTGAGGTGGTATAGTATTGTAATAATTAAGTATTTTGGTGTGGTGGTATAATATTCTAATAATAAAGTATTTAGGTGTGGTGGTATAATATTGTAATAATAAAGTATTTTGGTGTGGTGGTACAATATTCTAATAATAAAGTATTTAGGTGAGGTGGTATAGTATTGTAATAATAAAGTATTTAGGTGAGGTGGTATACTATTGTAATAATAAAGTATTTTGGTGAGGTGGTATAATATTGTAATAATAAAGTATTTTGGTGTGGTGGTACAATATTCTAATAATAAAGTATTTAGGTGAGGTGGTATAGTATTGTAATAATAAAGTATTTAGGTGAGGTGGTATACTATTGTAATAATAAAGTATTTAGGTGAGGTGGATTAGTATTGTAATACTTAATAAAGTATTTGGTGAGTGGTATAGTTTTGTGGTAATCACACAGGTGTATTGTATATGGTACACAGAGAGGATCTAGGCAGGTATAGATATAGATGCATTTTGAGTACATATGTGACAGCAGCTGGTAAAAGCGGGAACAAGTCGGCAACCAATCAAAAATGTTCTGACTTTTATTCAAAAATATATTCATATAAAATTCCAACATTTGGTCGGTTGCCGACTTGGCAAAGTCATTTTTCAGTTTTTTACATGTGCTTAAACTACAGATTGTAAGCTTTCAAATGATGTGTCATATATTGAAATCGGAGAAAATGTTTGCACGACAGGCGTATTTGAATGTTGGTACACCTCAAACACTGAATGGGAGAAAAGTGACTCTAAACGCAGCCACAGCTACGAACGCTGCTAACAGCTAACGGCTAACAAAACACATCGCTACGAAGGTCTAAACTGTATTTTAATAACATCAACATGCTGCGAGAACATCGACATGCTAAAAACACATAACTACACATAACAAGATGAACACACAGTTCTTGCTTTTGAACATGAGCTAAAACGAAAGTATGTTTACAAGTCAAGTCTCCCTTACTCGTAGCCTCCGGCAAACGAGAATAGTAAATCCAATCCACAAATTATTTAGCGATCTGGGGCCGGATTCACCAAGCGTTTTTAAGAACAAATTTGTTCTTAAGAACAACATTTGTTCTTAAGACAAAACTTAAGAAGATTTGGTATTCCCGAAGAAAATCTTATCTTAACTTTAGTTTTTTCTTAACTTTCTTCTTAAGATTTTTCCTAAGATAGAACTTAAGAACAAATGAGATTCTCCAAAACAAAGTTCTTAGATTTCTTCTCAAATGTCTTCTTAACTTTAAGAGAAGCTCTCACCTGTCTTAAAGCAGCTAAAGTGAAAGGTAAGTCTTACTTGAACAATTTTGTATTGCATTTATTTGATTTTATTAATATTTAGTTTAGCCCTAGACAATGTGTTAACACATATTGTTAATTCAAGTTGGTCAGAGTACTTTTGTGTGAATGTTTTGTGTGAATGTGTGAATGTCTATCACATGTTTGTATGTTTGAGATATAACTGAAATGGGCCTTTCAGCCTGTGTCACATGTAGGCCTATTCCTAGATTACACCACAATGTACTCAGAAAGTAAATCAAGGAGGCAGTTGTTGTATTTGATGTATACTAGTACTTAATTAATCATTATGAACATGTTATTTAAGTAGGCCAAGTAACTGAAACAATGTCCTTACTATTATTTATTTTATATTCACATTTTAGATGGAAGTTCTTCATAAGTTCAAAAGAGAGAGAGAGAGAGAGAGACACACAGGTGTAAAAATCACAGTTCAAAATCTAAGAACTTCTTAAGTGAGAAAACTAAGAAGTTCTTAAGACATAGGACAATTCTTAAGAAAAAAATGGTGAATAGCGTTTAAGAACATTCTTAGGAACATCTTATCTTTTTTCTTAAGAATTGTCTTAAGAACACTTTGGTGAATCCGGCCCCTGTTGTTTATTATATCGAGTGGGTACTTTAAAACTTCAACTTGGTGTTATGAAAAAAAACTAAAACTAGATATCATTGACACAATAAGTTTCACTTTCACTTTTTGACCCCTTCGAGTGAGCGTGTTGTTTGCAAGTTCACCAGCCTGTTTCACATTTACTGTCCTTTCTTCACAAGTGGAAACTGTGCTGTCGATGTCACAAAGCAAGCATCTCTCTCAGAGGCAACAAACAAAGATAGTGAGTCATTATCGATCGCTCTTCCAAGAGCGGGACCCGGGCCAGGGCGACCACCGTGGAAGGCCTTCGAAAGGACGTTGATCATGAACAGGGCTGTCAAGGTCACTGCGCCCCAAGGGAGCATTTTCTGCAAATGTTGAGAGGACTGCACATCTGCCAAAAACACCAACACCACAACAACAACAACAGAATGCATATTAGGCCTATATCATCGCCGTATAAATTGTGAATCCGTTGTTTTCATACGAATTCCTGCGTCTTCGAGCCAGATAACGTGTGAACGTGGAGAACGTGGAGAACGCTCCTCCAGCCTCAAGGCCTTCTGTGGTGGGAGGACGAGGAGGGGAGGAGGGGAGGAGGGGAGGAGGGGAGGAGGAAACTAAATCCATCAGGTCAACGTTAGCTGCTAGCGAAGCGGGTGGGCCTGAGGTGTTTGACGATACCCAGGCGCCTTCCTGACAGATGCTGCTCCACACTGACACACAGATGTGTAGCCAACAAACTGTTGTTGAAGTGTGGACACACACAGAGCCAAGCAGGCAAACACATCCTCACATTACGGTTGAAGTCGGGAAGTTTACGTACATACACCGTAGCCAAACACGTTTAAACTTGTTTCTTTTCTTTTTAATTCCTGACATTTAATTTAATCCTAGTAAACGTTCCCTGTCTTTGATCTGTTTGGATCATTCCTTTATTTTAAGAATGAAAGTGAAATGTCTGAATAATAGAAGAAGATAGTGATTTATTTCAGCTTTTATTCCTTTCATCACATTCCCAGTGGGTCAGAATTTGTGGGTCATACATAATACAGTTAATTAGTTCATATTTGTAAGCATTGCCTTTATAGTGTTTCATTTGGGTCAAATGTTTTGAGTAGCCTTCCAAAAGCTTCCCACAATAAGTTGTTGGAATTTTGACCCATTCCTCCTGACAGAACTGGTGTAAATGAGTCAGGCTTGTAATAATAATACATTAGACTTATATAGCGCTTTTCTAGACACTCAAAGACGCTTTACAAACTGAAAAGATTGAGTAGTAATAATAAAAAGACACAAAAGGTGAATAGAAGAAAGTGTAGGGGTCTAATTAAGGTAGGGCTGGGGACACATGGGAAGGGGAGGGAGAGGGGGTTAACTGGTGAAGGTGAGCTTGAAGAGGTGGGTTTTGAGGGCCTGTTTAAATGTTGGGAGGGTGTTGGCCTGTCTGATGTGGTTGGGGAGGGCGTTCCAGAGGGACGGGGCTGCGGCTGAACAGGCCCTATCACCCCAGGTCCGGAGCTTGGTCCTGGTGGTCTTGAGGGTGGTTTGGTCGTCAGACCTGAGGCAACAGGAGGGGGTGTGGAGGGGGACGAGGTCGGCAAGGTAGGAGGGGGCCAGATTGCTGATCGCCCACAAAGTGATGGCCACTCCAATACCATGACTTTGTTGTCCTTAATACATTTTGCCACAACTTTTGGAAGTATGCCTGGGGTCATTGTCCATTTGGAAGACCCATTTGCAACCAAGCTTTAACTTCCTGTGAGATGTCTTGAGATGTCGCTTCAGTATATTCACATAATTTTCCTTCCTCATGAGGCCATCTATGTTGTGAAGTGCACCAGTCCCTCCTGCAGCAAAGCCCCCCCACAACGTGATGCTGCCCACCCCCCCTGTGCTTCACGGTTGGGATGGTGTTCTTTGCCTCGCAAGCCTCCCCCTTTTTCCTACAAACATAATGGTGGTCATTATGGCCAAACAGTTCCATTTTTGTTTCATCAGACCAGAGAACATTTCTCCAAAAAGTCAGATCTTTGTCCCCAGTGCAGATGCAAACCGTAGTCTGGCTTTGTTATGGTGGTTTTGGATCAGAGGCTTCTTCCTTGCTGAGCTATGTCGATATAGGACATGCCTTTCATGTTATGTCGATATAGGACATGTTTTACTGTGGATATGAGATCCTTCTGTGCCTGTCTCCTCCAGCGTCTTCACACGGTCCTTTGCTGTACTGGGATTCATTTGCTGTTTTCACACCAAAGTATGTTCATCCCTAGTGGTATGACGGATGCGTGGTTCCATGGTGTTTATACTGGCGTACTATTGTTCTAGTGCTATTTGTTGTTTATAGCTGTTTAAAGGCACAGTCAACTTAGTGTATGTAATCTTCTGACCCCTCAGATTGTGATATAGTGAATTATAAGTGAAATAATCTGTTAGTAAACAATTGTTGGAAAAATTGCTTGTGTCATGCACAAAGGAGATGTCCTACCCAACTTGCCAAAAGTATAGTTTGTTCAAATCTGTGGAGTGGTAAAAAAAAAAGTAGTTTTAATGACTCTAAGTGTATGTCAACTTCCAGTTTCAACTATACATTATGGTTCTGAATTCATATGAATAGGTTGTTGTTTTTTAAAACGTGTAAATGTGGGTGTTTATTCAACACAATTGGGATTTACTGAAGCTGGTCTGAGTCCAAAAGGAGTAATTCGTCCGTATTTCGTGAGCTTCGAATTTTACGGTTCTATCTCCGTTTAGGGTAGTTCAGAGATATTGAGCGTCAAAGTTTTTACATTCCATTATATTTTGTGAGATGGAACCTTTGTAATTTAAGAATTACTAACTCAAAAATGTCAATATTTTTAAAATAACACCACACAAGCATTAACAAACACCTAATGGATCAGATTATGTAAAAAACCAAATTTTGACAAAAATGGAGATAGAACCTTATAATTCTAACGTCACGATGTCCTGTATACTAACTACAATTTACCATGCCACGGTCATTTCAACACCGTATCAGTAAGAGCAACCGTAGATTCCCCAGTGTCTTGGCTCATTCATGGTGAGATCCCTAATGGTCTAATGTCACATGTCTCAAACACCTCTAACACTAACAGACACATACACACACTCCATACTCACACACACACACACACACACACACACACACACACACACACACACACACACACACACTCACTCCATACTCGTATTCCATCAATGTCGCTAAAGGAAAATCTAGGCTTATTCTGATAAAGTCTCGCGAGACTTAATGAAAAAAATAATCCAGGCTTATTTTGATTCCATCTCGTGAGACCTATCAAACATAAGTCTAGATTTTCCCTTTAGTGTCCTTGATGGAATACCCCCCAGGTCTTTGTCCAGTCAGACCGCTGTACGTGTCCTCAACATGGCCGCCGCCTCGCCACGCTACGCTGCTTTATTTCAACCTTCCGTTCTCTCACTGACCACAAATAGGCCCAAATCGACCCAATTACTTAGTGCTTTAAACCGGGCCTTTAAACGCCCCGGGCCAGATCCACTGATACTCCCCAGCTACAGATAACTGGCTGGTTTGTTTACGCGTTTGTCTTCCGGTGTATATTGTACTTGGTGTCTCTGTGGGGGGAGTGATGTTTGGGGGTGATGTGATGTTTGGGTGCTGTTTGTTGCTGTATTCATATACTGTATATAGAGGGTGTCTCTCTGTAATGTCTCCTGTGGGGATACATCATGTTGTATTGAAATAGAGGGTAATTACACGATGCTGAGCCTATTTCAGAAGTGGAAATGAATTTCAGTGGTAGAAGTAGTGGTGGCTCCTTGTGACAGAAGTGTCGACCGATCCGCCGTGCCGTTTGGGACGGAGAGAGAGTTGACAGAAAGGGAGTGAGAGACAGTGAAAGGGGAGACAGAGGGAGACTGTGTGTGTGAGTGTGAGTGTGAGTGTGAGTGTGTGTGTGTGTGTGTGTGTGAGTGTGAGTGTGAGTGTGTGTGTGTGAGTGTGAGTGTGAGTGTGAGTGTGAGTGTGAGTGTGAGTGTGAGTGTGAGTGTGAGTGTGAGTGTGAGTGTGAGTGTGTGTGTGTGTGTGTGCGTGTGCGCGTGCATGTGCATGTATGTGTGCGCGTGCACGCGTGCGAGCGTGCGTGTGCATGTGTGTGTGTGTGTGTGTTGGCATATGGTAACAATCCTGGAGAGAGAGAGAAGCCTGCCTGGCTGCCCAGCTGTAATTAGAAGACAGCCTCATGTTCATGTTCCTTTTAATAGCGCACCGTTGCCCTGTTTGGACTAAAAATAAACACGGCAATTAGAGGCTGCAAGGAAGGCAGCCATTTTGGGGGCTTGACCTTTCACCCCCCGGGGCAGAGCCCATAGAGGTGTCCATGTACCCCACCTGCCCTCCTAGAGCCCCCCCTAGACCCCCCTAGACCCCCTCCCCTACCCACAAGGGAGCTGATCCACGCTGTGTTTATACTAAAGGTCAGGCCTAGAGAGGTAGGCGATTGTGGAGAGAGAGAGAAAGCTAGCAAGTGTGTGTCAACAATGTCTATTAATATCTTGAAGGGGAGGGGGCTGTTCTACTTGGTATCTTTACCCATGGTGCATTGCTGGCGGTATCAGGACTTTGAGGGGAATTGGAGCCAATTACCGGTTGGTTTCTCAACGACTATCCTGCAAAAAAAAAGGACGTTGTTTAAAGCTCATGGTTTAGGCGGGTCTCTGAAAGTGTGTTGGATTGTGTGAACGACATACAAGGAAGGACAATGTGAGACATGTGTGAGAACCAAAATGACTGCACTTACATAGCGCCTTTATCCAAAGCGCTTTACAACGGCCTCTCATTCACCCATTCACACACACATTCACACACCAATGGCGGCAAGCTACCATGCAAGGCGCCGGCCCCGCTCACTGGGAGCAATTTGGGGTTCAGTGTCTTGCCCAAAGACACTTCGACATGTGGCCAGCCGGGGCTCAAACCGCCGATCTGCCAACCTTGCAATCATTAGACGGCAGCTCTACCTCCTGTGCCACAGCCGCCCCCAGAAACTAGATCTGGTGGTTGCAGTGGACACCAAACAACTCTACTACACCCCAACGTAGACACACAATTCCCAATCTCCCCTCCCCGCCCAAACGCATTGGCTCGCCTAGTTTTCCTCTTCTAAATTACTCTCTTGTTTGAGTGGAATTGGGGCCTGGATCTATTCCACCGAGCTGGCTTGTCGTCAGCACAGATGTTCAAACACACACAAAGAACAACAAGGAAACTCATTCACACCTGGCAACTCTCAGCAACAGAACCTGGCAACAAAAGGAACCGGTGACTTTGTCCCAGGGCCCGCCACCTCTCACCTCTGGTGATGTCACCGCCGCCCTCGGACCAAATCAGTCTGCAGTTGGACTCACTAACCAGATCCCAGCCGCAGAGACAAATGGTTCTATCAGATTAACTGGTTTTTAATGGGCGTGAGGGAGAGATCAAATGTGGGTCTATGCTCGCTGGAAGCCATATGGGAATTTCTCTGATTATCATTGTAAATGAGACTCATTTTGGAGCCAATCTGTGAATTGGAGGAGGTGGTGGTGGGGGTGGTGTGTGTGTGTGTGTGGGGGGGGGGGGGGGGGTTAGGATCCGGCTAGGCTTGACCAGTAAGGAGACAGAGTTGTTTGTTTCTGCGGTGACAGGATGCACTTAGTTGTATTTACTATTGTGTTACTATGTCAACGGTCCAAACATCATTTCATTATTGTACCTATCATATTGATATTCATCTCATAACTGTACATATCTTTTTTTCATAACTGTACATTACATACTCATGTATATCCACTTTATATTCATACTCACTATAATACCTATGCTGTAATCTTTGCACATTACCACTATTTAATAATAATAATAACTTGTATTTGTATAGCACAGCCTCACCAAATCTCTTCTTTTGTACATGTGGTACACAGAGAAAGCCACCATCAGAAGACCTGAGAGCTCTATTGGGCTGATATGCTAGCAGAAG
>NC_137681.1:29621921-29626921 GCF_963989245.1 Nansenia antarctica | reverse complement strand
TGCCTTATCTCTCAGGTCGTTCACAGCTTTGTTGAAGCTACCTGTGGTGCTGATGTTTAGGCCGAGGTAGGTATAATTCTTTGTATGTTCTAGGGCAATTGTATCTAGGAAGAATTTGAATTTGTGGTGCTGGAGGCTGGATCTTTTTTGGAAAATCATAATTTTCGTCTTAGTGAGATTCACTGTCAAGGCCCAGGTCTGGGAGAATTGGTATAGAAGGTCGAGGTGCTGTTGTAGCCCTTCTTTGGTTCGGGACAGCAGCACCAGGTCATCAGCAAACAGTAGACATTTGACTTCTGTGTCTACTAGGGGGATGCCAGGTGCTGCAGACTGCTCTAATGTTTTTGCCAAACTGTTGATATAGATGTTGAAGAGGGTTGGACTCAAGCTGCATCCCTGTCTAACCCCCCGGCTTTGGGAAAAGAAGTCTGTGTGGTTTTTGCCAATCTTAACAGCACACTTGTTGTTAGTGTACATTGACTTTATGATGTCGTAGGTTTTTCCTCCAACACCATTTTCCAACAGTGTGAATAGCAGACCTTTGTGCCAAATTGAATCAAAGGCTTTTTTTAAATCTACGAAGCAGGCGAATAGTTTGCTTTTGTTTTTGTTTATTTGGTTGTCAATTAGGGTGCTGAGGGTGAATATGTGGTCTGTTGTACGATACTTTGGTAAAAAACCAATTTGGGATTTGCTTAGGACATTGTTTACAGTGAGGTAATGTAGGAGTCTTTGGTTGATGATCATACAGAGGATTTTCCCAAGGTTGCTGTTGACACAGATCCCACGGTAGTTATTTGGATCAGATTTATCTCCACTTTTGTGGAGTGGCGTTATCAATCCTTGGTTCCAAATATTGGGGAAGATCCCAGAGCTAAGGACAATGTTGAAGAGTTTTAATATAGCCAATTGGAATTTGACGTCTGTGAATTTTAGCATTTCATTTAGGATGCCATCGACACCACAGGCCTTCTTGGTTTCGAGTGAATTTATTTTGTCCTGTACTTCCTTTAGTGTAATTGGAGAGTCTAGCGGGTTCTGGTAGTCTTTTATGGCTGACTCTAAACTTCGTAGTTTATCTTGTATGTGTCTTTGCTGTTTATTTTTCTCTATTGGACCAAAGAGATTGGAGAAGTGATTTACCCATATATCTCCATTTTGGATGGGTAGATCCTCATGTTTTTGTTTATTTAGAGTGTTCCATTTTTCCCAGAATTTGTTTGTTTTTATGGATTCCTCTATAGAGTAGCTGGTTTCTAACATGATGGTCCCTTTTTTTCTTTAATGTATTTTTATACAGTTTTAATGTTTCACCATAGTGAAGACGTGTGCTCTGGTTGTCTGGGTCTCTATGTTTCTGGTTTGATAGGTTCCTTAGTTCCTTTCTGAGGTTTTGACACTCGTTGTCGAACCATTTGTCATTGTTGTTATTTCTGGGGGGTTTTCTATTTGAGGCCTTTAGGTCAGATAAGGAGGCTGAAAGGTCAAATATATTATTAAGGTTTTCTACTGCCTTGTTTACACCTTCACTGTTGTATTGAAAGGTTTTTTTCAGGAACTGGTCTAATAGTGATTGAACTTGTTGTTGTGTAATAGCGTATTGATATATTTCAACACTACCTTCCTTCCATTTGTAGTATTTTTTAATAGTGTGTAGTTTGGTAGGTTTTACTACTTCATGATTGGGTGTTGAACTGTTCAGGTAGACTGTGGTTTTGCTGTGGTCTGACAGGGGTGTTAATGGGCTGATTGTGAACGCTCTGAGAGACACCAGGCTAAGGTCAGTGATGAAGTAATCTGCTGTACTGTTACCCAGAGATGAGCTGTAGGTGTACCTACCATAGGAGTCTCCTCGAAGCCTACCGTTGACTATGTACAGTCCCAGTGAACGACAGAGCTGTAGGAGTTGTGACCCATGTTTGTTTGTTGCCTTGTCGTAGCTGTGTCTGGGGGGGCATATTGGGGAGGGGATGTTACCACCTCCTGGTAGGTGTTTGTCACCCTGTGTGCTGAGAGTGTCAGGTTCTCGTCCTGTCCTGGCGTTGAGGTCTCCACAGACTACAATGTGACCACAGGACTGGAAATGGTTAATTTCCTCCTCTAGGATGGAGAATATGTCATCTTTAAAATATGGGGATTCAATTGGGGGGATGTATGTAGCACACAGGAGGATATTTTTCTCGGTTGAGGTAAGTTCCTTATTTATTTCTAGCCATATGTAGAAAGCTCCTGTTTTGATTGGCGTGATGGAGTGAGAGAGTTCTAATTTGTGCCATATTAGGATACCTCCCGAGTCTCGTCCCTGTCTGATCCCAGGTAGCTTGGTGGATGGTACTACCAGCTCTCTATAGTTGGCGGGACAGCCAGTGGGACCATCTCCTCTATATCATGTCTCCTGTAGGATAATTATGTCTGTGTTTGAAATTTCTTTCGTGAAGTCTGGGTTTCTGCTCTTAATGCCAAAGGCAGTCGACCTCAGACCTTGAATGTTGAGCAGGGTGTCCTCCGGATGCAGCAGGGTGTCCTCTAGATGCAGCAGGGTGTTCTCTGGATGCAGCAGGGTGTCCTCTAGATGCAGCAGGGTGTCCTCTGGATACAGCAGGGTGTTCTCTGGATGCAGCAGGTCATCTAGATGATGGTCTGTGTGAGGTGGTGGTCTGATGGTCTCTGTTGCTCCTGTAGGATGTGTTCGGTCTGTGGTCTAGTGCGACGTCCTTCAGGGTCTTTGCAAAAATGGGGACTGTTGCCTTGAAGATGTGCACTTGGTCATATAGACTGTACTCGTCCAGGGTGGGGTGGGCCGCCAAGTATACATTTTGCTTCATTGCACACTCTCTGGATATGTCAGCGTTTATGCTTTTGATGAAGGCTGGGTGGAAGTCCCACCTGGGTAGCAGGGTAGAGATGACTACCTTCGCGTGAGGGAATGTGGAGGAGGCCTTGGTTATCACTCCCTTGATGGACTTGGCCACCTCTTCTCCCTGCTTCCTCAGGTCGTTTGTGCCAGTGTGAATGATGATGTGGCTGGGGGACCCCAGGTGCTCCTCTGTCAGCAGCTCCATTGCATGACTGGTATTCTGACACTTTAGTTTTAGAACTCTGTGTTTTGGGAAGAGTTTTTGCTCTTCCACATATCTCCCGTTTGAGTCTATGAGGAGTATAATTTGGGGATTTTGAGGTTCGGTAATGGGGTCTGATTGAGAAGGGGGCGCTTGAATTTGTGGCTCTTGGTTTGGAGGTGGTCCTGGTTGGCCGGTGTTGTCATCTTGATCCTGTTGTTCTGCTGGGTCCTGTGAGGGGATGGATGGCTCTTTCACAGTTCGTTCGCTGGTCAGCATTCTCACTTCCTCTTTGAGCTTTCGCACCTCTTCTTTGAGTTGCCTTATCTCCTGCTTGGAAGCCTCTTCGTTGACTTGGAGTTTTTTCACCACAGTCCAGAGAGCAGACAAGCCTCTCTCCCCCTCTGAGTCACTGAGTCTGGTTGGGGAGTTGTTCTTGTTCTGGACTGTTGTCTGCCCAGGTTGGAGTGTGTTGAGTGTGTTGAGTGTGTGTTCCATCTCCACTTGCTTTATCTCCAACAGTGTGAATCTGTCTCTAAACTCAGAGAGCGAATAGAACTCTTTGGTGGGAGGATGACTCTTTATTTGGGGTGTTTTTGTGATGTTATCAGCTGGAGGTAGGATGTCCAGCTGGCCTGTGGTGAGGGTGGGGGTGGTGGGGGTGTCGTCACCAGAGTGGATTGTCTTCTCCTGTGCTCTCTCTTTGATTCTGGGAAAGTCTTCCTCAAAGTGGTTCAGATTGCCCTGGATCATCACTGTTCCTTTTTTGTATATGTTTATAATTGTTTGTTCAAGTCTCCATCCACAACTAAAACCTTCTTTTATGACAGAGGAGTAGTGGTCTATTATGGCAGCGTGCCACGCCTGGGGATTGATGGTGTGGAAAATGAGGTTTGATTTGTTTCCATTTTTCATACAGTCAACAAATAATGTCTCTGGACTGCTCACCAGGAGCTCCTCTTTGTATTTCTTCCTTGCAGATTAATTTGTAATTCTTGCTGGAAACTCTACTTTGATGGCTTCTGTGTGGAGGTGTGTAGAGTCCAGGGAAGGATTAGAGGAATTTGCACATGTGGAGAGGATGTGGAGCTCTGGAATATGAAGTTTTGCTTCCATTGTTGATGTACAAGTAAGGCTTTCACACTGTTCCTCTTCACACCTCAGGGTTATTGAGGTTGCAGGCTGTCCTTTAGTATCCAGGTTATAAAGCAGTACTCACTCTGGTTCACTGTTTTCCAGGTGTCAGTGTAGCTTCCCCAGTTTGTAAACAATCTTTTCCACTCTCTCTCTCTCACACACACACACACACACACACACACACACACACACACACTCTCTCTCTCTCTCTCTCTCTCTCTCTCTCTCTCTCTCTCTCTCTCTCTCTTTCTCTCTTCCTCTCTCTCTCTCTCTCTCTCTCTCTCTCTCTCTCTCTCTCTCTCTCTCCTCTCTCTCTCTCTCTCTCTCTCTCTCACACACACACACACACACCTGGGTTTCCGTTAACCGGTAATTGCCGGACTTTGTCCGGTAATTTTTTTTGAAGTCCGACAAATTGAAAAGTCGTCGGACATATTGTCCGGACATATTGTCCGGTGAAAATAATTCCCTTTGAATACAATTCGCTAAAGTTCACATTCTGATTCCTTCTATTTTAAAAAAGACGAATATATAGGCTATGTATTTCTTTTATTATGATATGATTTGACACCGGCATGATGATGACTCCTAATGTGTAGGCTGCCTATGCGAAACAGCGCACAGGTGCCACATGGGATTGATGCCAGATGGGATTACAGTTTAACCAGTCTATTACCGCTTAAACACAGTAGCCCATTCGGCGGTAACCCATGCCTATCTGGCAACCCTGCCAACCCGTCCACCATAGTAATACGCAAACGTTGCAGCTCAAAGTGCACCATAGCGAGCGATTAAATTAATGGA
>NC_137681.1:29613591-29618591 GCF_963989245.1 Nansenia antarctica | reverse complement strand
ACTGTACATAGCTACCTTAACTGTACATATCTACCTTAACTGTACATAGCTACCTTAACTGTACATATCTACCTTAACTGTACATATGAATGAATGAATGAATGGTCTTTATTGTCATTGCTATAGTACAGGTACCAAACAACGACATTTAGGAGGGGTGGCTCCCCAGGTGTTAGGAAAGAAAAAAAACTTTAAAAAAAAACACAAGAAGGGAAGGAGCTGATTTACATAAATAAAGGCTATGTACACTAGCCACTATACTATACTGTACAGATAGACGACTAGGGTTGTCATATTGCACATAGTGTTATTGCACATTCATTTAAAGTGTCGCAGTTTGCAGGCTTGAAATTTACATATTTGTGCCTCAGCACTACACCTGATTTTTTCAGTCCAGCAGCTGCCATCAATCCGTCCAGACTGTCCAGGGCCCAGAACCTAGGTCTTTGCTGTGTTCAGGGCCTGGATGGCCCTGGGGTAGAAGCTGTTCTTCAGTCTGTTTGTCCTTGCGGCCATGGTCCTGTACCGCCTTTTCGAGGGCAGCCGGGTAAAGTGTTCGTACCCAGGGTGGGTTGGGTCCCTGGAGATCTTGGAGGCCTTCCTGAGACAGCGTGTGTTGTACAGCTCTTCCAGAGAGGGGAGGGGGGCGCCGGTGATCTTCTGAGCTGTTCTCACGACTCTCTGTAGCGCATTCCTCTCCGTGGTTGTGCAGCTGGAGAACCAGTTGCAGATGCCGTAGGTGAGGATATCTACCTTAACTGTACATAGCTACCTTAACTGTACATATCTACCTTAACTGTACACATCTACCTTAACTGTACATATCTACCTTAACTGTACATAGCTACCTTAACTGTACATATCTACCTTAACTGTACATATCTACCTTAACTGTACATAATTACCTTAACTGTACATAGCTACCTTAACTGTACATATCTACCTTAACTGTACCTAGCTACCTTAACTGTACCTAGCTACCATAACTGTACATATCTACCTTAACTGTAAATGTGTCATTCCCAACCAACGCCCGCAGTTTCCATTCACAATATTGGAATGGAATGGAATGGACTTTATTTGTCATTGCTACAGTACAGGTACCAAACAACGAAATTTAGGAGGGGTGGCTCCCCTGGTGTTAGGAAAGGAAAAAGAAAACACATTTTAGAAAAAGCATAGATGCATAAAATCACAAGAAGGTAAGGAGCTGGTTTACATCAATAAAGGCTATGTACACAATCCACTGTACTATACTGCACAGATAGTCAACTAGGGTTGTCATATTGCACAAAGAGTATTTTTTCACATTATTTTAAAGTGTCACAGTTTGCAGGCTTGATAATGTACATGTTTGTGCCTCAGCACTAGCTGCCATACAATCCGTCCGGACTGTCCTGGGCCCAGAACTTAGGCCTTTTCTGTGTTCAGGGCCTTGACGGCCCTGTGGTAGAAGCAGTCCTTCAGTCTGTTTGTCTTAGCGGCCGGGGTCCTGTACCTCCTGTTCGAGGGCAGCTTGACAAAGTGTACGTGCCCAGGGTGGGTCGGGTCCCTGGAGATCTTGGAGGCCCTCCTGAGACAGCGTGTGTTGTACAGCTCCTCCAGAGAGGGGAGGGGGGCGCCGGTGATCTTCTGTGCTGTTCTCACGACTCTCTGTAGCTCGTTTCTCTCCGCTGTTGTGCAGCTGTGGAACCAGTTGGAGATGCCGAAGGTACCTTAACTGTACCTAGCTACCTTAACTGCACATAGCTACCTTAACTGTACATATCTACCTTAACTGTACATATCTACCTTAACTGTACATATCTACCTTAATTGTACCTAGCTACCTTAACTGTTCCTAGCTACCATAACTGTACATATCTACCTTAACTGTACATAGCTACCTTAACTGTACATAGCTACCTAACTGTCCATATCTACCTTAACTGTCCATATCTACCATAAATGTACATAGCTACCTTAACTGTACATATCTACGATAACTGTACAGACCTTTCTACTATCCTCTCCTGTATATAGCCCTAACTACCATGCTTGCCATACTGTACCTATCACTATCACTATTATGTTTTATATCACTATTTGCACTTCTGGTTAGATGCTAAACTACATGTCGTTGTATAATACTTGTACTCTGCCATGACAACAAAGTTTAATTTAATCTAATCTAATCTAATCTACTCCAAAACGGCAAGTCTTGGAGAATATCGATCCGTGTGTCATCGAGCAAAGTTGTCCATCTGCTATTGTGTAAGTTCTCTCCTGAGAACCCTGGTTCAGTAACGTTCTCTCCTGAGAACCCTGGTTCAGTAACGTTCTCTCCTGAGAACCCTGGTTCAGTAATGTTCTCTCCTGAGAACCCTGGTTCAGTAATGTTCTCTCCTGAGAACCCTGGTTCAGTAACATTCTCTCCTGAGAACCCTGGTTCAGTAACGTTCTCTCCTGAGAACCCTGGTTCAGTAATGTTCTCTCCTGAGAACCCTGGTTCAGTAATGTTCTCTCCTGAGAACCCTGGTTCAGTAACGTTCTCTCCTGAGAACCCTGGTTCAGTAACGTTCTCTCCTGAGAACCCTGGTTCAGTAACGCTGAGGAAGCGGATCACCACATCCTGGACAGCATGGGAGGGGTGGTGGAGGGGTGGGGACGACAGAGAGCTTGTGTCACCTGTGTCTGGTCGTTGTGAAAGAGAGGTGTCAAACCCCTTGATGATATAAGCTCCTCATAATCCATCTTCTTCTCACCACACCTGTTTTCAGTTTTGGTCAGATTCAGCGAGGCTAGGACGTTTAGTAAGAAACAGAATGTTGTTGCTGCTGTACGGCTGTTTTGTTACGTTTGTTACGTTTGTACGTTTTTGATTTGTTTTCTACCAGCAAACAGGTAAACTGTTGATCCTTCTATATAAAAAGGCCAGAAATATGCAGGACTTCCATATGTCACCAGAGTTAGTGAGTGACGCATATCTATCTACAATACACACAGTCATCCTTGTATGATCCCCCGTACAATAACAGCACTGAACAGTAACATCTTGTCCTCTATACATAGTAACATAAACACCGGCAACCTCACACACACACACACACACGCATGCACACACACACATACACACACACACACACACACACACACACACACACACACATATACACACAGAAACCGTTCCCTTCCTCTTTTGACCATGAACTTCCTCTTCGACCTCAGTGTCGTTTGGGAGAGATTAACAAAGAGTGTCTGTCTGTCTGTCTGTCTGCCTGCATGTATGTATGTCTGTCTGTCTGTCTGTCTGTCTGTCTGTGTGCATGTCTGTCTGTCTGTCTGTCTGTCTTTATGTCTGTCTGTCCATCCCAGAAGTGTTTGGGTGCATAATCTTCTACTATTATCCTAATAGCGAGGCTCATTAGGAAGTTCTGAGAGGATGGGTCCATGATGGGAACGGGTAATTAGCTTTTGGGTGTAAGGGGAGAGGAAGAGGTGGAGGAGGTGGAGGAGGAGGTGGAGGAGGAGGTGGAGGTGGAGGTGGAGGAGGAGGTGGAGGTGGAGGAGGTGGAGGAGGAGGTGGAGGTGGTGGAGGAGGAGGTGGAGGTGGAGGTGGAGGAGGTAGAGGAGGAGGAGGAGGTAGAGGAGGAGGAGGAGGTAGAGGAGGAGGAGGAGGAGGTGGAGGAGGTAGTGGAGGAGGAGGAGGGAGGAGGAGGAGGAGGAGGTGGAGGAGGTAGTGGAGGAGGAGGAGGGAGGAGGAGGTAGTGGAGGAGGAGGAGGTAGAGGAGGAGGTGGAGGTGTAGGAGAAGTACAGTTGAGCTGACTCAATTATTCAGGACGAGACACTGGACCACTGGATGGAAAGCTGCTTTCCCCAAGGCTGGAAACACACACACACACACACACACACACACACACACACACACATACACACACACACACACACACACACACACACACACACGGCTCCTCGACGCCCCTAAACCTTGTCAGGATTACTGGTGTTGGTTTTCTTTCCATCGTGGAAAAGGAACCTGGGGCGTTCTCCCCGGTGTGTGTGTGTGTGTGTGTGTGTGTGTGTGTGTGTGTGTGTGTGCGCATACGTGTGCGTTTTCCTTGCCTGTTTGTGTGTGTGTGTGTGTGTGTGTGCTTGTGCGTGTGTGTGTGTGTGTGTATGTGTATGTGTGTGTGTGCGCATACATGTGCGTTTTCCTGTGCCTGTGTGTGTGTGTGTGTGTGTGTGTGTCTGTGTGTATGTGTGTGTGCTAGTGCGTGCGTGTGCGTGCGTGTGTGTGTGTGTGTGTGTGTGTGTGTGTGTTTGTAGGAGAGTGTGCAGGGAAACCTGATCATATTCAATAATTCACAGCAACACTGGACCTCCTTCACCTTTCCCTATTAGTCCGATGAAGACCTCTGCCCTAGCGAAGCGTTGTCACTTCAGCACCAACGGAGTGGCTCGGGGAGGTCACAGCTAGCTCGCCACCCAGCGGAGATCTAAGGGGCGCTAAACAGCTAAGTTAGCATCCAAACGGCCACTAGGCTAACAACACAGTCAAAAGTCGACAGCTTCTCCGCGTTAACGATGAGCTAACTCGTAGCGTGGAAGCTTGTTGCTGTCTCCCGGGTGACGGATGGTGATTGGAGAGGACAGGAGGAGCGGAGATGCCTTATCATTAAGTGGGTGTCACGCGTTAGCGTTGGCGGTTAGCGTGCCGCTGCACTTTGTCTTCATTTCCTTAATGAAGGTGTGTGTGTGTGTGTGTGTGTGTGTGTGTCGACTCTCTTTTGGCCCCTTCATCACCGGCCGCGGCGTTCGGAGCCGTGGAGGAGGGGAGGGGGGGGGGGTATAAATCCTCCTCCCCGCTGTCAGGGGAGTGTGTGTGGGGGGGGGGTTGCTGAATAATACATAGACGTCAGCACAGAGCATGATTAATCCCTGCACATGACACGGGCTCTTGACACTGGAGGACCAGGCTTATCCTGAACATTAGCCCTGACTGACCCCTCCTTCGCTAGGT
>NC_137681.1:29568591-29606091 GCF_963989245.1 Nansenia antarctica | reverse complement strand
CACGCCGCTAAGAAGTATTTAAACTTCGGAGCGGCAACTATTCACACGACGCTGACTGCTAACCTGACGCGGAAGAACAAGCCCCCGACAGGTAGAATGGACCGAAGGACCATGATCTTTCTCTATCTACTTCTCTCGGGAGACATTCAACTGAATCCCGGTCCAGTTACAACCAGGCAAGCTACACGTTTGGCCAGAGAACAGCTGTGCTTTTCCCAGGCAACTGTTGCTAGCGACGCCATTGTCGTCACACAGGCACCGGCAGCGGACTTCCTGGATACAAACGAGGCTAACAAAACAGAGGGGAGCTATGCTAACAACATTAGCCCCCCACCTAGCTTCCACCAGCTATCCAGTGAACACAGAGGAGTCACCACCACCACCGCCGCCTCAGACGAGACCGAGGACCCCCAGCCCTCTCACACAACCCCCATTGATGTCCCATCTCCAACCACCGAGACCTGGGGAGACTACGGCTACTTCCCGGCCTTCAATGCAGTTTTCATGGCTCGTTTCACCGAGTCCTGGAGGCAGCTCACGGCCGGTAGAAACACCATCAACGACGTCCCCCTCCCCCACCCGGCGACGACCCCCCCCTCCCCCCTCCCTCCCCCACCCGGCGACGACTCCCCCCTCCCTCCCCCACCCGGCGACGACCCCCCCTCCCCCACCACCCGGAGACTCTCTACCGAAACCGTGGAACAATGGGCAACCCCCCCCATCCCCCAATCCTCAACTTGACAATGACCTGAATGGAGACTACTGACACTGTACATACTTTGTGTTTTGTCCCCCGCCCCCACCTGTGGTGTATGTCCCCACCTGTCCTACCCGCTGTACATACCTTATGTTTTGTTGTATTGTTCTTCCCATGTTGGATGTATGTTTATCTTGTAGATAGTACTAGTTATTTGTCTGTATTATCTTGTAGATAGTACTAGTTTTTTGTCTGTCTTACATGTAACGATGAATTGAGTATCAAGGACCCCAATTGAAATAAGCCAGTGTATTCTGTTCCCACTGCGCGTAACCAGGGCGCAACTTCCACAGATAGCGAACACACACTGACACATAAATGAATCTTCAGACGCTGGAGTAAAGTTTAGTTCTTTACTCAACCCTCAGAAACATGAGTGGTCGTTTGGTTATTTTGTAAAAAAGCAAAGCCTTTTCCAGGGCAAGAATGTAAACAAAGAGATTCTCCGGAGCTTTTCCTCTCAACTAGCTGCTGCTACGAGCTATCACGTCTGAACAGTGTGCTCACGTCATGTGACTAATGTTCGTCATGTGACTAATCAAAACCGAAACTGAATAAAGGCAGTAACAAATGTAATGTCATAAAATGTCCACTAGATGTCTCTAAAATGAAAACCTAAGAAACCATGACACTCCCCGTCTGGTATGGAGGAAATACCACTATGAACTAACTCAGGGATACTCAGTCCTTTGGCGACATGAGAAGCACTGTCTCAGATATTGGTCTCAAGAACGTTTTAGCCGTCCCATGTTTGGTGATCTTCACTTCGATTCTTCTGATCTTCCCGTCCTTGTCAGGGAATGTCTGGCTGACTAGTCCTAAGGGCCAGTCGTTGCGCTTAGCTTGAGCATCTTTGAGAAGGACCAAATCCCCTACTTTGAGGTTCGGACGTTCCTCTTGCCACTTGCTGCGACTCTGTAGTGTCGTGAGGTATTCATGTCTCCATCGGCTCCAGAAAGTATTTGCAAGGTGCTGAACCTGTTTCCAGTGCTGTCTGTGGAGGTCCGTATCACTGAAATTTCCCGGAGGAGGAAGTGGAGTGCACATCTTCTGCGTAAGAAGCATAGCTGGTGTTAGAAGAAAAGGAGAGTCTGGATCCATTGAGATGGGGGTGAGAGGTCTGGCGTTGATTATGGCTGTAACCTCTGCCATCAGGGTGGAGAGAACTTCATGAGTCAGGCGAGAAGGGCAAGCCTTGAGCAGCATGGAGTCAAGTATGCGCCTTGATATCCCTATCATCCTTTCCCAGGAGCCTCCCATGTGGGATGAATGAGGTGGGTTGAAGACCCATGAGCAGCCCTCTTCTCCCAGGTACTTTCGAATGCTAGGCATGTTGGGGTCGGTCAGCAGAATGTTCAGCTCTCTGCATGCGCCTGTGAAATTTGTTCCACCATCTGATCTAATCTGTTTGGCAGGTCCTCTTAGACTAAAGAACCTGCGTAGCGCATTGATAAAGCATGATGTGTCCATTGACTCAATCAATTCGATGTGGACAGCGCGCGTACTTAGACATGTGAAAAGAACAGCCCATCTTTTACTGTTTGCCTGTCCTCCTCTTGTGCGTCTTGTGCTTACATGCCAGGGGCCGAAGACGTCCAGTCCCACGTAGGTGAATGGGGGTTCAGTACTCAGGCGATCAACAGGTAGGTCGGCCATCATCTGTTCCGTCACTCTGCCTCTGAGCTTCTTGCAGGTTACACAGTCGTGAAGGATGCCTTTGATCAGTCGTCTTGCTCCCATGATCCAGTACCCTGCAGTGCGGACAGCGCCTTCGGTAAAGACTCGGCCTTGGTGCATCACCCTTTGGTGATGGTGTTCCACAAGTAGCTTTGCGATGTGTTTCCGTCCCGGAATAACAAGAGGGTGTTTTTCCTTGTAGGCGAGATCTGAATGTCTGAGCCGTCCCCCTATTCTCAGGAGGCCTTCTTCGTCGCAATAGGGATTGAGTTTCTTCAGAGGACTACTTCTTGAGATGTCCTTTCCACTTGCTATGCACGCAAGTTCGTCCTTGTAAGCCTCTCCTTGCACGCATTTGATGATGATGAGTTCAGCTTTTGTCAGTTCTTCAGCTGTGCGAGGCTGCTTGCAGTGATGCCATGAACTGCAAGTTTGATCCTGATCTTTGCTGGTAGCCTTACAGGATTCCACGATGTGGATGAGTGAACTTGTTGCTCTCACAAGTCGCTTCCATGAGGAAAAACGCTCGAATCTGTGAGATCCAAGGTGTGTTCTGTCGTTGGGCAGGTTGGTGATGTGTGCCCGCACCTCTATGTCTGAGTCCGGGTTGATGAGGTCAAAGACTTCAGGTGATGATGGTTCCTCTACTTGTAGCAGAAACGTTGGTCCTCTAAGCCAGGTTGTCTCACCTAGCATAGCTGCAGGCACAGAACGTGTGCCAAGGTCAGCTGGGTTATGGCTTGTGGAGATGTAGTGCCACTGGGTTGGTTCAGAAGACCGCCGTATACGCTGCACTCTGTTGCTCACATATACATAGAACCTTCTTGTCTGGTTGCTAATGTATCCTAGGACAACTCGGCTATCTGTATAGAACTTGACAGCATCCAGAGCTATATCTAGCTCGCTTGTGACTAGCTCAGCGACTTCCACACCCAACACGGCAGCTCCCAACTCCAATCTTGGGATAGTGTGAGCCGACTGTGGAGTTAACTTAGCTTTTCCAAGGACAAATCCTACTTGACATTTTTGCTCAACATCAATTACTTGGAGATAGGCGACTGCTGCAATAGCCTTCACTGAAGCGTCTGAGAACACGTGTAGCTCCTTTCTTATGGCTGTTGAGATTGTAGAAGCAGAATAGGTTCTTGGGATCTCCAACTGCCTGAGGTCTTGAAGAGAGCTTCTCCAAGCGTTCCACTCATCTTCCCTTTCTGGAGGAAGAGGAGAGTCCCAGTCAGCGGCTTCGTTTGTGAGCTCTCGTAACAGGATCTTTCCCTGTATCGTAACTGGTGCAACGAATCCAAGTGGATCGAAGAGGCCGTTGACAGTAGCTAGAACACCCCTACGTGTGAAAGGCTTTGTGGATTCTGCTACTTGAAACGTGAAGACATCTTTCTTCAGATCCCAACTCACTCCAAGGCTCCGTTGAATAGGAGTGGGATCGACATCCAAGTTTAGGTCTTTGAGTCCCTTTGCTCGGTCCTCAGCAGAGAATGCTTCCATAACCTCCTGGCTGTTGGAAGCAACTTTGTGAAGTCGCAGGTTCGACACAGCAAGCATCTCCTGTGTCCGCTTCAGTAGGTCGATGGCTTCACGTGCTGTGGGCCTTGACAGGAGTCCGTCGTCAACGTAGAACTCTCTTTCGATGAACTGTTTGGCGTCAGACCCAAATTCTTCTTCACCATGAGCTGCAGCACGTCTGAGACCATAGATTGCCACCGCAGGAGAGGGACTGTTCCCGAATACGTGAACCTTCATGCGGTACTCACATATGTCGTTCCTAGGATCGTTGTCCTCGTACCACAGAAAGCGGAGAAAGTTCCTGTGGTCTTCTTTCACAACGAAGCTGTGAAACATTTGTTCTATGTCCACAGTGACAGCGATCGGTTCTCGTCTGAATCGCACCAGTACTCCTAAGAGGCTGTTATTTAAGTCCGGACCAGAAAGGAGAACATCGTTCAGTGACACGCCTTTCCATTTTGCACTGGAATCGAAGACGACTCGAATCTGGCCTGGCTTCTGAGGGTGATAAACCCCGAAGATAGGTAAGTACCAACATTCTTGTCCGTTCTCCAATGTAGGAGCCAGCTCAGCATGATCACGGTCGAAGATGTTCTGCATGAACGCGATGAAGTGCCTCTTCATCTCGGGCCTTTTCTCCAGTGTGTTTTGAAGAGAGGTAAGTCGTGTGAGGGCCTGGCCTCGGCTGTGAGGGAGTTGCTGACGTGGTGTTCTGAATGGCAATGGTGCCACCCAGCTGTTGCAGTCATCCATATACATTTCTTTGTCCATGACCTTTAAGAACAGTCTGTCTTCAATAGAGAGTCCAATCTTGTTGTCATCCTCGGACGTGTTGAAGATGGTGCTCCCTAAGTTGCATTCCCGGATACTGTGGGGGCCTTGCGCTGGGGCAATCTGATGTGCTGGCTTCTGAACATATTGCTCCTTCACCTGGATCCTGTTCGGACATGGGCTGAAGAATGAAGGGCGTTGGTTCTCAAGCACATTGGTGCGGTAGCTTTGGATGTCTGAAGGCTTGTGGGCTGCCTCTAGGCAGACTTCTCCTATGATGACCCATCCCAGGTCGAGTCGTTGTGCGTAGGGGGCGTCATGTGGACCGTTCCGTTGCTCCCGCGCTTTATGAACTCTAAGGATGTCTCGGCCTAGCAAGAGAAGGATCTGTGCTTTAGAATCCAAAGGTGGTATACCATATGCTATGGGCTTGAGGTGGGAATGATGCAACGCTGCTTCTGGCGTAGGTATCTCAGCTCTTTCGGTGGGAATGTTGTTACACTCTATTAGTGTAGGTAGTGTCACTGTTGTAGCTCCATCCACAGATTCCACCACAAAGCCTGTGGCTCTCCTTCCTGTCATCTGAGTTGTACCTGCACATGTACGAAGTGTGAATGCTGAATCTGACCCCTTGATGTGGAACATATCAAAGAATTCAGACCGTGCAAGCGACCTGTTGCTTTGGTCATCCAGCACAACGTATGCTCTGGTTGCTCTCTCTGGGTGTGCTTCTGGGAATATATTCACCAGGCAAATCTTCGAGCAAGATCTGCCGCTTTGACCCTCTCCACAGACTTCTGTGCAATTTGAGGTGACTGCAGATTGGTCTGATCCTCCTTCTCCCTCCCCGCCATCCTCAGATGGGGCTGAAGGCGGAGGTCCTGGATGAAGAGCCGTGGTGTGGCTGTTACTCTCACATTCCATGCACTTGATGGCTGTGGTGCAGTTCTTGGCTAGATGAGTAGTTGTAGAACAACATCTGAAGCAGACACCGTTGTCTTTGAGGAAGGCCTTGCGCTCCTCGAGGGGCTTGCTTCTGAAACCTCTGCAGCGTGTTAGGGGGTGTGGCTTCTTATGGAGAGGGCATAGTTTTTTTATGTCCACTGCTGTTCGGCCTGAACCGTCTTGTGTGTCTTTCTCGTGAGAGACATCTGTCTTATGTGCAGAGACCATGCTCTTACTTTGTCTCTTGAATGGCTGCTCTGACTTCATCTGGGCTGTGTTACTCATCGATAGCCTGAAGCTTGGGTCATTGCGAGCTCGTGCCTCTTTGGTGATGAACTCGCAGAAGAATGTGAATGGGGGAAAAACTACCTGTCGCTCAGCTTTGTATCTGGAACCCTGTGATATCCATTTCTCTTGGATGTTGTAGGGCAACTTGTCTACGATGGGCAAAATGCCGCGTGAAGTGTCCAGATAGCTCAAACCAGGCAGGTAACCTTCGAACATGGCTGCTTCCAACTCTTGGAGAAGGTCACTTAGCTCTCTCAGCTTCACAGGATCTTTATTGCTGATCTTTGGGAAGTTCTCCAGCCTGTCGAAGAGGGACTTTTCAATTACCTCTGGAGACCCGAAGCACTCTTCTAAGCGTTCCCAAGCTTTGCATAGACCTTGAGATGAATGACCTACATGTACTGCTCTTATTCGTTTCACGTGCTTTGCAGATTCACTCCCTAACCACTTAATCATGAGGTCCATCTCTTCATTAGCACTGAGTAGTAGTCCGTCAATGGCGTTCTTGAAGGACGACTTCCATGCCCAGTAATCTTCTGGGTGATCATCGAACTTGGTGAGACCGGAGGTTACGAGGTCTCTGCGTGCTAGGTACCGAGCCACATCACTGATGTCGCTTGTGTCACCGCTTCCTGTTGGTTTGTATGGTGAACCCTTGGGCCTGCTGGGTGTGGGCTGCTCTGATGAGGGCTGCCCTGATGTCTTTGGCCTACTAGGTCGCAGTGATGGAGAGCTGTGCTCATGCTTCACAGTGGAGGAGTGCTGTCTCTCGTATGAAACAGTCAGACGCTGTCTGGGTGGTGAGGAGGATCTCAGCCTATGGACTATCGGTTCCAGATTGGCTATAGAGTCCTTAACATCTTCGGCAGATAGTGGTAGCTGTGACTGTTGTTCTACGTACTGGCGTGTGCGGTCAACAGTGGCATGAATGACAGCTTCGATACCGTTGTTTTCTTCCTCCGCTGCTGCTTCAAGAACATTAGCTTCAGCGATGGCTTCTGCCACTTCTTTCTCATGCAGCAAGTTCTTTAATTTTGCTTCCATTTGGGCTTTTTCGATCATAATCTCTGATTCCATTTTTGCATAGCTAGCACGTGTGCGTGCTACTTCCACTTTGACACGTGCATTGACAGCTGCCCTACTGGCTGTTGATTAAAAAGACCTAGATGTGCTAGAGGCCACTGACCTTGTCTCAGCATTGCTCAACTCTTCCATCATGAATATTGCTGTGTGCTTGGCGTGAGCAAGGATGATGGGGAGCAGTGCTGAAGATCTCTCTCCTTGAGTCGATCCGCCCGCTGAGTGGTTGCTTTTTTACTATTCTGTTCCCACTGCGCGTAACCAGGGCGCAACTTCCACAGATAGCGAACACACACTGACACATAAATGAATCTTCAGACGCTGGAGTAAAGTTTAGTTCTTTACTCAACCCTCAGAAACATGAGTGGTCGTTTGGTTATTTTGTAAAAAAGCAAAGCCTTTTCCAGGGCAAGAATGTAAACAAAGAGATTCTCCGGAGCTTTTCCTCTCAACTAGCTGCTGCTACGAGCTATCACGTCTGAACAGTGTGCTCACGTCATGTGACTAATGTTCGTCATGTGACTAATCAAAACCGAAACTGAATAAAGGCAGTAACAAATGTAATGTCATAAAATGTCCACTAGATGTCTCTAAAATGAAAACCTAAGAAACCATGACACAGTGGCTTTCTTGGGTTTTTATCCTGTTAGTTGACCTTGTATGTAATATGTACTTTCATGTACCTACTTCTGCAAATCTTCTAATAAAGTTCTCAATCAAAAAAAAAAAAAAATCTAATTAACGGTCATTTAGTAGAACATCTGTGTGGCGGAGTGATACATATAGTCAAGTCCCAGTGCTGTTATACTGTATATCAGCACTCATGGAATGCCTCTTGTCCATCCAATCAAATTACTTGGTCGGAACTAACTGTTGTATAAAGATGTGTAACAGACAAGCTAAGCCAACACCCTCCCAACATTTAAACAGGCCCTCAAAACCCACCTCTTCAAGCTCGCCTTCACCAGTTAACCCTCTCCCCCTCCCCTTCCCATCTGTCCCCAACACTACCTTAATTAGGCCCCTATACTTTCTTCTATTTACCTTTTTGTTTCTTTTTATTATTACTACTCGATCTTTTCAGTTTGTGAAGCGTCTTTGAGTGTCTAGAAAAGCGCTATATAACGTGACGTTAGAATTATAAGGATCTATCTAAGGTTCTCAATTTTTGTCAAAATGTTGTTTTTTACATAATCTGATACATTAGGTGTTTATTAATGCCTGTGTGGTAAAAAATTTTGACTTTTTTGAGTTAGTAATTCATAAAATACAAAGGTTCCATCTCACAAAACATAATGGAATGTAAAAACTTTGACGCTCAAAATCTCTGAACTACCCTAAACGGAGATAGAACCTTCATTCATTCTAAGCTCACAATAAGTCTAATGTATTATTATGATGATTATGATTATGATGATGATGATGATGATTATTATTATTATTATTATTATTATTATTATTAAGTCGTCAGTTGGTTCTTGGGCCCTGATTGTCTTACGGGAACAACACGTTGTGTTGTGTGTGCTCTCTTCCGCTGAGGGCGAGCTATTAACTTCCTCCCGTCCCAGATGACGGAGGACAGGACAGGACTATCCATCTGATCCATCTGGGCTGTTTGTCTTTTCTTCCCCCAGACCGCACGGTACAAGGCTACATTACTAACACACATTAAAACGCTGACCACAAACGCAGCCTTACTGCCTTAGAGAACATTCCAGACACAGATACAGGACTATTGTGTACCCCGGCATGAAAAGGCCTGATACCTTTCACTGTGGGGGCTGCCACCGCTACAGGGTTTCCTACGGGGTTTCCGCAGGGGTAAAAAGGGGGTAAATCTGATGCTAGTGTTTGTTCAGGATAAAGGTTTTTCCACCGGTGCAGCAGAGTGTTTGTTGTGCAGCTATGGTGACAGAATCAGAAGAGTAAGAGGAAACCTGGAGGAGTTGAGTAAGTTTAGTCGTGGGAAAAGGAGAGAGAGGCGTTGAGGGAGAAACCTTGTTCTGTAAAGACAACAGCAGCAGTCGTAACTGTCACCGTGCCAACCGGCTGGTTTACATAGTACTGTCGCCATGCCGACAGGTTGTCGCCGCGGTGACGGGCCTTGCCAGACGGTTGATTCTTGCCAGTTCTGGAGGAGGAACGCAACGTTCCATCAACACGACCTGTCCCCTGGGCTGGTACCTGTCACTCACCACACAGCCTGTGTGTGTGTGTGTGTGCGTGAGTGTGTGTGTGCGTGAGTGTGTGTGTGTGTGTGTGTGTGTGTGTGTGTCTGTGTGTGTGTGTGTGTGTGTGTGTGTGTGTGTGTGTGTGAGTGTGTGTGTGTGTGTGTCTGTGTGTGTGTGTGTGCACACACATGCGCGTGAGTGTGCACAAGTGTGTGTGTGTGTGTGTGTAGTAACATACATGAACAAGAAACCAGCTACTGTAAATTAATTTAACGCATTATTGGGTATGATTTCAAGTAAACTTCTCATTGGTCATTTGCTGTAATTAGCTAATTGTTAACTCTAGAACAGCCACGGGTGGGGTCATTTGACCATGTGAATAAAAAAAAAGATGTGTACCTTTGCACTCGATCAAATCTCAGGACCCTCCTTTCATGACTTTTCCTAGATATGTGCGTTCTACCACCCAGTATCCTTACATTTTCAAAATCACCTCAGGATAAGCTAGTAGAAAGCAATTTTTGACGATTTTCTGTGTAGGAGGCAGGCTAATTTAAGACGGCCAACTAGTGGTCTGTTGTAGTGTTAATGGTTTTTTCAGGCTGTGTCAGTGAGGTGTTAACGCTGGTCTGGTGACACCAGTCTTTCTGGTGAGCATAGCGTTGCATCACACGCGCTTCTCATAAACAAGGCCAGCTAGAATTTCCTGTTGCTTGGCACGCAACCCTCCTAGAAGCACTATAACGTGTAGACCTGTGTGTGTGTGTGAGTCTATGTGTGTGTGTATGTGTGTGTGTCAGTGTGTCATTGTGTGTCAGTTTGCGTGTGATTGTGTGAGTGTGTGTGTGTTGTGTGTGCGCGTGTGTGTGTGTGCGTGTGTGTGTGTGTGTGCGTGTGTGTGTTTATTCATGCGAGTGTGAGTATGTGTGTGGCTGTGTGAGTGTGTGTAGGGGGGGGGGGGTGTTGGGTTGTGGGAGGGGCATAGTGGTTCAGCCACCGCCCTGACTGGCTTCCAGGCACCCCCACATAACCACAAATCCCCCTCCCCCCACACCCTCCCCAGTCATATTCAACAGAGTATCCAAGAAACAAACACAAACTCCCACTGTTCCTCTCTACGTGGCTCTCCCCGGGGGTTGAGTAAGAGGCTAGCGTTGCTCGAAAATCCTTATTTATATCCCGACTGCAGCGCAGTACATCTACCAGGACAATCTCCATGGCTGTGGAGAAGCAACAGCGGTAAACACTGCGCTGCGTTACTGTGTTAGAAAGCTCCGAGACAAAGATGTGATGATCTGCATGGAGACCACGTTCCCTCTGGGGAACTCAGGTTAGAAGGACCAGTTGAAGCTGAGGTTGCTTCTGAATGTTCACACCCTCTGTGATATGAGTCCTATATCTGTGTGTGTGTGTGTGCGGGTGTGTGTGCGGGTGTGTGTGCGCTGGTGCGTGCGTGGGTGCATGTGCGTTTGTGTGTGTGTGTGTGTGTGCGTGCGTGTGTGCGCGTGCGTGTGTGTGTGCGTGTGTGCATGTGCGTGTGTGCGTGCGTGTGTGTGTGCATGTACGTGCATGTGTGTGTGTGCGTGCGCTCGCATGCGTGTGTGTGTGTGCGTGTACGTCTGTGTGTGCTATCCGTCCTCCATCGAAGGCCTTGTACGTCAGCTTGTTCTTGGAGGGCTGGTCCCCTCATGTCCCCCCCCAGCCCCCCCTCAGGGAGCCCCCCCCCCCCTAGTGCCCCACCCCCCTGTAGTGTCCCCCCCCCCCCCGCGCCGCTCTGTAAACCTCCAGGAGGAACACCCCGCCTCCCCAGTCTGAAGGACCCAGCCTGTAATTGAGGCGCGACCACACAGCCCCATGGATATAAATACCCCTCTCTCCCTCTCTCCCTGCCCTGTCAAAATAAAGGCTGTGTGGAGGGGAGGAAGAGGAGGGAGAGGAGGAGGAAGAGGACTTTCTGGTGGCCTGAATCCCATACTATACACAGCAGGGGGGCGGGGGAGTCTATTTCAAGATCAGTTCTACCTATCCTCGAACGGTGAAAGATAGAAATGGAATACGTCCACCCAGGCATGTGCACGCAGGCCTCGGCGCTGGCTTCGAATTTCAGGGGGGGGGACGTCTTTCTTTCTCGGTTCTTCTTCTGAGCGTTGGCATCGCTTGAAGAGAGAGGAGACGTCTGAGAGAGAGAGCGGGGCGACTGCCAACGGCCCCTGGTCCTCCGAGCATTAACATTTGTTTTTCTTCTGATGACGGATGGATGGATGATTCACTTCCCTTTAGACGAGTGTTATTTGTCGTCTCCCGATGAAGGCGTCGATAAATGTCAAACGAAACGTCAGATGTACCAGGCCCTCAAAACAAGCAAGCACAACACATTTTTAGCCCTGAACGACAACACGCTAACAACAACAACTCTGTGCTAACACGCTAATGTTTGTCACACGCTTGTCACGCGTGATGAAATAAGCCGGATCGGGGCGGAGGGGGGAAAAAAACTTCACGGCTGCGTTGTCACGGTGACAGACTTAACTACTATGAAGGGTACTTGAGAACTGCGTACACAGAGCAGCCGTGTTGACGTAGTGGCGTGGCTTTGATCTGTGTTCTTAGCGTGTGGAGAGACACCACGTCTGACGCTCCCCGGAGACCACACACCTGTCTGATGTCTGGAGACGCCTCGGCTCTGAACACCACAACACGTGACGTTAGAATTATATGGTTCTATCTCCATTTTTGGTCAAAATTTTGTTTTTTACATAATCTGATCCATTAGGTGGTTATTAATGCCAGTGTGGTGTTATTTTTAAAATGTTGAAATGTTTTAGTTAGTAATTAATCAAATACAAATGTTCCATCTCACAAAACATAATGGAATGTAAAAACTTTGACGCTCAATATCTCTGAACTACCCTAAACGGAGATAGAACCTTATCATTTTAAGCTCACGAACAGCCGTGCCTGTTTTACCTAGTATAAGAGCCGCCTCGGGGGTCAAATGACCACAGTCTTTTAGCTGCTACTTACACACAAAGACCACTAGTTGGCCGCCTTGTAAATTAGCCTGCCCCCTAACTGCAGAATATCTTTATACTAGCTTATCCTGATGTGATTTAGAACATGTAAGGATACTGGGTGGTAGAACGCACATATCTAGGACAAGTCATGAAAGGAAGGTCCTGAAATTTGATCGAGTGCAAAGATATAACATTTATTTTACACAGGGTCAAATGATGGCTGTTCTAGTGTTAAAAACACGCAGTAATACCCCTGTACTCTACATACATACACCTGTACTCTACATACATACACCTGTACTCTACATACTGTAACGATCCTGTATGAGGCCCCGTTAACAGCTCCTCCAAGGGAGTTAACTCTCTTGGTCTAATGGTTAGCGCGGCCGTCGGTTATGTGGGAGGTCGGGGTTCGACTCCCGCATGGGGCGAGTTACACTAGAAGATTCCCGTTCGCTACACTGGTGTCAGAAAGTTGGGATGGAAGGAAGGCCATCGGAGAGGCGTGTCCACGTGAGGGACTTGACATAGTGAAGCGTGAGGGCACGCTCTCCCGAACGGTGAGGATAGTGTAACGATCCTGTATGGGGCCCGTTAACAGCTCCACCAAGGGAGTTAACTCTCTTGGTCTAATGGTTAGCGCGGCCGTCGGTTATGTGGGAGGTCGGGGTTCGACTCCCGCATGGGGCGAGTTACACTAGAAGATTCCCGTTCGCTACACTGGTGTCAGAAAGTTGGGATGGAAGGAAGGCCATCGGAGAGTGTGTCCACGTGAGGGACTTGACATAGTGAAGCGTGAGGGCACGCTTTCCCGAACGGTGAGGATAGTGTAACGATCCTGTATGAGGCCCCGTTAACAGCTCCTCCAAGGGAGTTAACTCTCTTGGTCTAATGGTTAGCGCGGCCGTCGGTTATGTGGGAGGTCGGGGTTCGACTCCCGCATGGGGCGAGTTACACTAGAAGATTCCCGTTCGCTACAATACATACATACATACATACATACATACACCTGTACTCTACATACATACATACACCTGTACTCTACATACATACATACATACATACATACACCTGTACTCTACATACATACATACATACATACACCTGTACTCTACATACATACATACACCTGTACTCTACATACATACATACATACATACACCTGTACTCTACATACATACATACACCTGTACTCTACATACATACATACATACATACATACACCGGTACTCTACATACATACATACATACATACACCTGTACTCTACATACATACATACATACATACACTTGTACTCTACATCAGTGGTCTTCAACCGGGGGTCCGCAGAGGTACTGCAGGGGGTCCGCCAATTTTTGTTATAATAATTGACATTTTTCACCAAAATAATCAGTGAGAATTAAAAAATATAACAAAAATTATATTGAGTAAAGTACAAGCATTAATAGGCAATAATAAGCTACTTTTGACAAAAACTATTTACAAAATAAATTGTAATAAATCACGGAGGACTCAACTCAAGGGTTCGTTAACTTTATATATTCAATACTCCCGGCTCACAGTCACATGGCATACAGACACAGTATCATGACTTATCTACCCTCTACTGTCGTAACTCACGCATATCTGTTTACGTCTGTGTCGTGCATAGATTACGTATTGTAGTCACGTCAATACTCTGACATCTCCCCCTTTTCGTTTCTTTCCTTGAAGTAAACAACAGATGAACATTCTGTAAAACAATGTTATTCTATCGCAATCAGTAAACGATAATATCAATCAACATTTGGATTAGCAAATAATTATCAAATGAACGGTTCACATTCTGGACCTCTTTTGACATTCAGTATTGTGGTTTTACCACCAGGAACTCTTTTCCCTTCACTTCCCCCCCCCCAAAAAAAGAAAGTCATGAGAGGACTTGTTAACTCACAAGTCCAGTCTGACAACCGGTCTGGAGATCCGTCCAGACCTGGTCTGTGACAGTCCTTCGGCACCAGCAGGTATGCTGATACTGGCGTTACCTGGCTCCTGACTGGTGTCCTCACGAACAGGTGAGGCAGGTGCTGTGTCCCCAGCTGGCTGTGGAGCAGGAACTGCCTGGAGGTGGCGCCGGTTGCGGCGGTGTGACACCCCCTGCTGTGTCTCGATGAGATAAGAGCGTGGCGTGACACTCTCGCTGGTCACGACTGCAGGAGCTGTCCAGGTTTTCTGGTGGTCCAGTTTTGTGAGGACCTTACCACCAGGCTGTAGTGGAGGTAGGGGTCTCACCCCATGTCGTCGGTTGTAGTAGAAGGCTTGCTTCCTCTTTTCAGCCTCGTCCTTCTGCTTGATCTGCTGTTTGTCAGGCCATGAGGGTTGCAGGTTCCCCTCGATGGTCGGTAGAGTCGTCCGGATCTTCCGGCCCATTAGAAGTTCAGCTGGGCTGGCCCCCGTTGTACTGCAGGGCGTCGACCTGTAGCACATGAGTGCGATGAGAGGGTCTTTCTGTTTCAGGATTCGCTTAGCAACCTGGACCGCCCTTTCTGCATGACCGTTCCCCTGTGCGTTGTGTGGGCTTGAAGTATTGTGTTCGAAGTCGAGCTTACGTGCCAGGTTTCGAAACTCAGCGCTCGAGAATTGAGGTCCATTGTCGCTGACAACCACATCTGGGATGCCGTAGCGGGCGCATGTTCCTTTGAGCTTCAAAGCAACTTGAGTACTGGTTGTCGTCGTCATGTGCAGTATCTCAATATACCTTGAGTAGTAGTCTGAGATGACTAGGTAGTTCTGCTTGTTGTGCTCACAGAGGTCTAGAGCTATACGCTGCCATGGTCTGTCGGGGAGCGGAGTAGATATCAACGGCTCCTTCTGCTGTGCTCTTCTCAACTCACAACAGGACTGACACGAATAGACAATGTTCTTGAGCTGTGTGGAAATGCCGGGCCACCAGACCGAGGCGTTCGCCCTGTCCCTACACTTTGAGAGTCCTTGATGTCCATCGTGGATTCTATCGAGGATGTCTGCTCTCATTGTCGCTGGTATCACTATGCGGCTTCCTCTGACGACGAGCCTGTCGTACTCTGAAAGTCCATCTCGTGTAGCGAAGTACTCACGTATGTCACTTGGTACTTGGTATGCGTGCTCAGGCCATCCTGACCTGATGTACCTGATCACCGTTTGCAGCCTCTCGTCGGCCGCAGTAGCTGCTCGTATGCTGTCCATCTTTCGTGGGCTAGCTGGCACACTGTCCATGACAGCTGCGATGTAACACTCCACCTCAGAGTGTGTGTCTCTCCCGTTCTCAGCGTGGCTCAGAGGGCTCCTTGACAGTGTGTCTGCCACTACAAGGGTCTTCCCAGGCGCATAACTAGCTACTGGCTTGAAGCGCATGAGCCGCATGAGAAGTCTCTGGCACCTTAGTGGGACGTTGTCCAAGTCCTTACTGTTCATTAGTGGGACCAGGGGCTTGTGGTCGGTCACTAGATCGAAGGTCTCGAGGCCGTAGAGGTATTTCTCAAACCTCTCACAGGCCCAGACACTCGCCAGACATTCTTTCTCGATCTGAGCGTATCTGGTTTCCGCATCCGTCAGCCTCCTGGAACAGTATGCGACTGGCTTCCAATCCTTTCCATGGAGCTGCAGCAGCACGCCGCCGAGCCCGTAGCTGCTTGCATCAGCTGAGACTGCAGTGGGTCGGTTGGCGTCGTAGAATACCAATACTGGTGATGTCATCAGGAGCTCTTTCACCTTCTCAAAGGCTGTGTGTTGTACTGGGCCCCAGGTCCAGGCTGTCTTGGACTTGAGCAGCTCGTACAGTGGCTGGCCCACTGTGGACAGGTTCGGCACATATTTACCGAGATAGTTTACCATGCCAAGGACACGTTTGAGCTCATGCACGTTCTCTGGTGCTGCGAGCTCCCGGATGGCTTGCACTTTTGCTGGATCAGGCCGCACACCTGTGGCGTCGACCACCTGTCCCAGAAAGCTGAGCTGCGTCTGCCTTAGCTTACACTTCTCCTTGTTGAGCTTGAGCCCAGAAGATTCGACTCTCTCCAGGACCTTCTGGAGACGGAGATCATGTTCTTCCATGTCCTTTCCGTACACGACTATATCGTCCATATAGACTGCGACGCCTTGCAGGCCTTGGAGTGTCTCAGTCATCTTCCTTTGGAATATCTCCGGGGCGCTCGTTATTCCGAACGGCAGGCGCCGGAAACAGTACCTTGCGAAAGGAGTGATGAATGTGTGATGTGATTAATGTGATATCTGGAAGAACCCCGAGGCTGCATCCAGGCTGGAGAACACTGTTGCTCCACTCAGCTCGGCTATGATCTCTTCTGGTGTAGGTAGGATGAATCTCTCTCTCTTGACCTGTTCGTTCAGTTTCTTGAGATCAACACATATACGCACCTTTCCATTCTTCTTGAGCACAGGCACCATAGGGGCACACCAGTCAGTTGGCTCGGTCACCTCCTCTATGATACCGTTCTCCTCCATGCGGCGTAGCTCCTCTCTGACCTTGGGCCTCAGCGGTATTGGGACCCTGCGCGCTGTGTGCACCGCATATGGAGTGGCGTTGTCCTTGAGCTGTATCTTCACAGGCTCCGTCTTGAGTGTGCCATGCTCACCGAAGGCACTATGGACCTCCTCGATACGTTTCACAAAGCCCATCTCTGCTGCTGTGGACCTGCTGAGTAAGTTGTTGACAGACTGTCCTCTGATGACGAACACTGGGAACGAGTATGACTTGCTCTTGTATGTAGTGCTAGCTTGGAATTGTCCTTGACAGTCTAATTGACCCCCTGGGCTGGTGAGTGCTACACTGGTCTGTTTCAGTTCCCTCTCTTGGAATAAGCATGTTAAAAGTCTCTTCACACATAACACTGGCATCAGCTCCTGTATCAATTTTAAACTTCACTGATGTTGCACCAATGAGAAGCTGCACATTCCACTGCTCAACACTTGTTTTTGCATTCACTGATCCCATGTAGTATTCTTCCTGCTCATCTGTCTCATCCGTTACTTCACTCACCGCTTTGGTTTTGCACTGGCTCTGCCAGTGTCCTGTCCTGTTGCATTTATTGCATGTCGTATTTCGAGCTGGGCACCTCTCTGGGTCAATGTGCTCCGTTTTCCCACACCGGCCGCACTTCCCTCCATGCTCCGCGGCTCTTCCTCCTCTCTGGTCATTTCGCCGCCATTTTAGATTTTTATTTCGCGCTCCCCACACTTCTTGTACGGCTGCGGTGGCTACATTAGCCTCCTCCTGTGCATTGACTTGCATGTTAACGGTCTCCGACTGCCGAACAGACTGTATGGTTAGCGCCAAAGTGAGACCTGACATGAGCTGCAATTTACGAGACTGCTCCTTATCCACAATCCCCACTACGATCCGGTCCCGAATGTTCTCATCCCTTACTTCGCCGAACTCACAGTGTTCTGATAGATCATAAAGAGCTCAGATAAATGTCTCTGCCTGCTCACCATGCCGCTGCACTCTCTGGTAAAAGACGGCGCGCTCGTGGATAACGTTCCGTCTTGGGAAAAAGCACTCATCAAATTTTTTCATCACAACGTTGTAACTATTCGCATGACTTGCTTCGGTAAACGTGAACGATTTGAAGATGTTATCCGCTTCACTGCCCATTGCATATATCAAGGAACATACTTGTATTTCTCCCGTCTTCTTGTTGAGCTCGGTAGCTACTCGAAATCTCTCAAAGCGCCTTTTCCAGTCGGTCCACTCCGTCGGTTTATCAAAAGAAAAACTATCCGGTGGGTTAAATTTCGCCATGATTTACTGACTTTAGCAAAAATGGTCCGCTTCTGACACCATGTAATAAATCACGGAGGACTCAACTCAAGGGTTCGTTAACTTTATATATTCAATACTCCCGGCTCACAGTCACATGGCATACAGACACAGTAGCATGACTTATCTACCCTCTACTGTCGTAACTCACGCATATCTGTTTACGTCTGTGTCGTGCATAGATTACGTATTGTAGTCACGTCAATACTATGACATAAATGATGCCCATGATTCTAGAGTCTCACATAATGTCAGCTGAAAAAAAAAAACACCTGTCTAGCAAGCTAGGTGTTGGCTAAAACGCTGCAGTTCGGTCTTCATTGCGAAATTAACGTTAATTAATAACTAGCATAACGTTACTAATTTAGTTAGTTTGATAATAACAAACCCGCCTCTTTGCTTCTCTATGCGCCGCTATAACACGCTCCTTTACCATGCCGAGGTCAGATGGCTTTCCCGTAAATCAGTATTGGCGCGCGTCTTTGAATTACGCACAGCTATCCACGAGATTCTGCTACCGCGCGGAGCTGGCTGCGCATTTCAATGCAATTCCGCGGATTCCGCGGTGCCCTCGCCTGACGTGAAATGCGCAATTGTTGATCACTTGGAGGCACTCGAAAGTCAATTTGAGAAGTACTTTTCTGAGACTGAGTCTTGGAGAAAGCACAAGACATGGATACGGTTTCCATGCAAAGACAATGCATCCGACGCCTAAACCTGACAGCCGCTGAGGAAGATCAGCTGATCGACCTAACCACAGACAGTACACACAAGAATGTGTACGAGTCACAGCCTCTCACCCAGTTCTCGATGAGCCTCTTGCCTTTTGCAACAACTTATCTTTGTGAAAGAGGATTCTCCTCCCTCACCTACCTGAAGAGCAAATACCGTTCCAGACAGCAGCCTGAGGATGACATACACCTGTACTCTACATACACCTGTACTCTCCATACATACACCTGTACTCTACATACCAGTGGAGGCTGGTGACTTCCAGAATTGAGGAGGCCAATTTTTTTTCCGCTTGCTCGCTTCACTCGCGATGGAATGTTCCCTGTTCTTCTTATCTGTCTTTGTTAAAAATTATTAATTTGTGTTTGGTGGTACTGAAGGGATTGGGACACTCTCAGGATGGTGGATGAAGCAGCTTTTATTGCCTGCACAATGGGTCATCAAATAAACAAAACAATTGGCATGAATCTCTGGTCCGCCTGCAGCAGCTATTGTCCCTTCTGCTCAGGCTCACAACATTCACCACAACATACTACATACAATCAATGACATGTCAAAAGCACTCAAACACTATGTCAATCAGACACACAACATACAATTCAGAACAATACTTCATCCATTTCTAATATTTATCCTGCAGAACAGCACTCATACACGCGTGTGGCGGAAAAAGGTACTACACGGAGGCCAGGCCTCCTGTGCCCACCCATTTTCAGTGATTTGGCCAATCACATATTGCCATGAAAAAAATTGCATTACATTGACTTCTATGAGAAACCACTTTCCGACAGGAGGCCTGGCCTCCGTGTAGTACCTTTTTCCGCCACACGCGTGTATGAGTAATAGAAACGGATAGGGATTCTGGCCTGTAGGTGCTTTACAATTGCAATATTGGGTTTTAGCCATGGAAAAGATTTATGAACAAAACGGAAATAATATTAATAAATAATATTAATATAAAAAAAAAATATATGTTTTTTGTTAAATAAATAAAAAATATAATTATTGCTTTTTTAAATCTCTCTCTCTTCTCTCAAATTATTGGGGAGGCCAGGCCTCCTCCACCTCTATGGAGGAGCCTCCACTGCTACATACATACATACATACATACACCTGTACTCTACATACATACTGTTATGCACACCTTAAAACTGGAAAAGCCAAATGTGGTGGAACCCCAGAGAAACAGAGACAGAGGCCAGGAGAATATACAATGATTTATTAAGGATGATATACACAAAGAAATAGGCCCTACACTAACTAGTGGAAAAACAAACATAAGGTGTGATGCAGGCGATAGTTATGGGGTGTGTAATTATACTATGTGTGTGTGCGTGTATGAGGTCAGGGGTGTTGTATTATGTGCTGCGATACTACCCTAGTGAGCAAAGTCCGAGATCCAGAGGGGGTAGTCAAGGGGAATGTCCAGGGGTCGGGCCAGGGAGAGTGATCCAGGAGAGAGTAGTCCAGAGGGGAGTCCAGGGGTCGAGCCAGGGAGGGAAATCCAGAAGAGAGTAGTCAGAGGGGGTCCAGGGGTCGAGCCATACAGATAGTTATGTTCAAGCGTTGGATCTCCGTCTGTAGCAGGGTTAAGTAGGCGGCTGTCCAGGTGGTGATTGGGACAGCTGGGCTGAAAGGTAATAGCCCACACCTGCTGCAAACAGAGCCAGAGATCCGGCCCACTCAATCCGGCCGGGAGGGGGCGCCAGAACGAGGCTCACGGGGGCGTGTCAGATTAGGAGGCACAACAGTACCCCCCTCCTCAGGGGAGGCACCGGACGACGGACCCAGGGCCCCGGGGTTGGCTCGGTAGAAATCCTCCAATAAGGACGGGTCGGCGAGATAGGACGCAGGCACCCAAGTCCGGTCCTCGGGCCCGTAGCCAACCCAGTCCACTAGGTATTGAAACCCGCGACCCCGGCGGCGGACCTCCAGTAGTTTGTTTACCGTCCATACCGGGTCCCCATCATCCAGGACACGGGGCGGCGGCGGAGCCGGGCTGGGGGAAGACAAAGGGCTGGCGGCCACAGGTTTAAGCTGGGAGACATGGAACACCGGGTGTATTTTGAGGGAGGGAGGAAGGGTCAAACGTACCGCCGTGGGGTTGACGATACGGTCCACGGGATAGGGACCAACGTACCGGGGGTTGAGTTTCCGGGTGGAGGTTTGGGAGGTCTGGAGGGGCAGGTCCCGGGCCAACAGCCAAACCCTCTGACCTGGCTGGTAGTCAGGGGCCGGCACCCTCCGCCGGTTCGCGCTCCGCCGGGCGCGCTCGGTGGCGCGGAGCAACGCCGCCCTGGCGGTCCTCCACACGTTGCGACACCGGCGGAGATGGGCCCTGGTGGTTGGGACCGCCACCTCCAGCTCCTGTTGGGGAAACAGAGGGGGTTGGTAACCCAGGGAACATTCGAATGGGGACATACCAGTGGCGGCGCTCTCCATAGTGTTGAGGGAGTACTCCACCCACGGCAGGTATTTCGCCCAGGAGGAGGGATTGTGGGCGGAGACACATCGGAGAGCGGCTTCCAGAGCCTGGTTGGCACGCTCGGCCTGCCCATTGGACTGAGGGTGGTACCCGGAGGTGAGACTGGTGGTGGCCCCAATGCCTCTGCAGAAGGCCCGCCAGACCTTGGAGACGAACTGGGGGCCCCGGTCAGAAACCACATCCGAGGGGATCCCGTGGAGGCGTACGACGTGGAGAGTTAGGAGGTCCGCCGTCTCGGCCGCTGTGGGCAGTTTCGGGAGGGGAACGAAGTGGACCGCCTTGGAGAACCGGTCCACGATGGTGAGAATGGTGTCGCACCCCTGGGAGACAGGGAGCCCAGTAACAAAGTCCACGGCGATGTGCGACCACGGTCGGCTGGGCACCGGGAGAGGCTGCAGGAGACCCGCAGGAGGCCGATGGGAGGCCTTACTACGGGCGCACACCGTACAGGCGGCCACAAACTCCCTGGTGTCCCCCCTGAGATTGGGCCACCAGAACCTCTTCCCGATGAATGCCGCCGTCCGCCGCTCGCCGGGGTGGCAAGCGAAGCAGCTGGAGTGGCCCCACTCCAACACCCTGGCTCGGACAGCTGTAGGCACAAACAAACGGTTAGGGGGTCCGGTCCTAGGGTCTGGTTCGGCCCGCTGAGCCTGTCTCACCAAAGCCTCGACGGGCCAGGTTACGAACCCCACCACCCGGGACGGGGACAGGATGGTATCTCCCCCCTCAGCGACACCCGAATCCGCCTTGGGGAACTGGCGGGAGAGAGCATCAGCTTTGACGTTCTTGGAGCCGGGACGGTAGGTAAAGGTGAAGTCGAAACGACTAAAAAAAAGAGCCCAGCGGGCTTGTCGAGAGTTGAGCCTCTTGGCGGACGCAAGGTAAGTGAGGTTCCTATGGTCAGACCACACCAGGAACGGTAGTTTGGCTCCCTCCAGCCAGTGTCTCCACTCCCTCAGGGCCTCGTGAACCGCCAGCAGCTCCTTGTTGCCCACGTCGTAATTTTGGGCCGCGGGTTCGTAGCGCCGGGAGAAGTAGGCGCAAGGGTGTATCTTCTGGTCCTCCCCCGACCGTTGAGAGAGGACCCCCCCGATCCCCGTGTCCGAAGCATCTACCTCTACGATGAACTGTCTCTCGGGGTCGGGGTGGATCAGCACTGGCGCGGAGGAGAACAGGTGTTTTAGTGTGCCGAAAGCGGTCTCAGCAGCGGCGGTCCAGCAGAAGGGTCGTGAGGTGGAGGTAAGCGCAGTGAGCGGCGCTGCGACCTGGCTGAACCCTTTAATGAACCACCTCACAAATCCCGCGAACCCCAGGAAGCGTCTAAGTTGGGTCCGGTCCGTGGGCTGAGGCCACTCCACGACGGCCTTGACCTTGGCAGGGTCCGCCCGCATCTGTCCGTCCTCCACCACATTACCCAGGTAGGTGACCGAGCTGGTGTGGAAAACGCACTTCTCCCCCTTCACGAATAAGCGGTTCTCCAGGAGTCTCTGCAGGACTAGCCGGACGTGCTGGTGGTGCTCCTCCACGGACTGAGAAAAAATAAGAATGTCGTCAAGGTACACAACAACAAAAATGTTTAACATGTCCCGAAGGACATCGTTGACCAGGGCCTGGAAAATAGCAGGGGCATTAGATAGACCAAAAGGCATGACGCGGTATTCAAAATGGCCGAGGTGGGTGTTAAACCCGGTCTTCCACTCGTCCCCCTCCCTGATGCGGACTAGATGGTAGGCGTTACGTAGGTCCAGCTTGGTGAATACCTTGACATGGGTGAGGGGTTCGAAGGTGGAGCTAATGAGGGGAAGGGGATAACGGTTCTTTACAGAAATGTCATTCAGAGCCCGAAAATCAATGCAAGGTCTGAGCCCACCGTCCTTCTTGGATACGAAGAAGAATCCAGCCGCGAGGGGAGAGGAGGAGGGCTGGATGATACCAGAGTTGATGGACTCCGTAATGTAGTTACGCATCGCCTCCTTTTCAGGGAGTGAGAGGCTGTAAAGTCTACCTTTAGGAAGGGTGGCACCAGGCAGGAGGTCTATAGGACAGTCATACGGGCGATGGGGTGGAAGGGAGAGTGCCTCGTCCTTGCTGAACACCTGGGCTAGGTCGTGGTAGATGGGAGGAACCCCGGTGAGGTCAGGCGGAGTAATCTTAGACTTGGGGTCGCTAGAGGGAGACAGGGCGGAGCGAAGGCAGGAGGCGTAACACGTACCTCTCCAGCCTAGGATCTGGCCCGAAGCCCAGGAGATGTGAGGTTCATGTCTCTCGAGCCAGGGTCTACCCAGCACCAGGGGAGACGTGGGGGTCTGAAGGACAAAGAACCGGATCTCCTCGGTATGATTCCCGGAGATCGTAAGAGATATAAGCCCAGTGGTGTGGGTGATAGTTCCTAGGGAACGGCCATCAATGGCCCTAGGCATGATGGGGCGGTCTAGAAGGACTAGGGGGATGCCCGCCTGGCGGACTAAGTTTTCATCGATTAGACAACCATCAGCCCCGGAGTCGATGAGGGCGCTGACAGACAGGGTGTCCTTCCCCCAGGTGAGAGTGGCAGGGAATAGGCGACTGGGGGTGACCTGGGGCTGAGAGAGAGAGAGGTGTTGCTCACCAGTATGCCCCCTACTGGTGAGCTGGGTCTTTTGGCCGGACAGGACACGCCCGGATGATGTGCCCCTCCTTGCCGCAGTACAGGCACTGTTTGTTGAGAAGCCTCCGTTCTCGCTCCTCTCGCGAGAGCCGAGAGCGGCCGATCTCCATGGGCTCCCCAGACCCGGAAGTAGCCACGAGAGGAGGCAGCATGGGCAGAGAAGGGGGCGGGGTCGTTCCGGCGCGATAGGTAGTGGGGCGCGTGACAGCTCGCTGGACGCGGTCGGTGCGTTGTACCTGGAGGCGTGCATCCATCCTAAGGGCCAGGGTAATCAGCTCATTAAGGGTGCCGGGATCGTCGTGCACCAACAGGTCCTTGATGGAATCATGTAACCCCTTGTGGAAAAGGCTGAGGAGGGCTCCGTCATTCCAGCCTGTCTCCGTGGCTAGAGTACGGAACTCGACCATGTACTCGGCTACAGAGCGGGAACCCTGGGAGATGGCTAACAAGCGGCCGGTTACATCCTGCCCGTCCTGGGGGTGGTCGAACACGAACCGGAACTCCGCTTTAAACAGGGGGTAATCCGTGGAGTATCTTGAACTGCTCCCGACAGCGGCTATGGCCCATTTGAGCGCTTTGTCAGCGAGTAGAGACATGATAAACGCTACCTTGGCCCCGTCGGAGGAGTACTTGGAAGGCTGGTGCGTAAATACTAATTCGCACTGGGTCAGGAAACCCCGACAACGATCAAAGTCTCCATGGAATGGAGCGGGGCTGACTAACCTGGGTTCCCAGTGAGCGACAGGAGGATAGAGCGAAACGGGGTTCACAGGATCGACCGGGGGATTAGTCATCTGCCCAGATATGGAACTCGTGTCAGGGGGTGGTCTGCTGCCAGCGGCGATGAGGTCCAGAGAACGCTGGATGGAGGCGAGAGACCCGGACAGGGCGTCCATCTTCGTCTCGAGACTATTTACAGCCCCGACGGTGGCACGGGTGGTATTCTCCAGTACGGCTATCTGGCCTTGGACCGTGGGGAAGGCCTTCTGGAGCTCGGCCTGCAGACTGGTAAGTTGCGTAGCATGGCTATTTACCTCTCTGCGTAAATCTACGACTAATGGGAGAACCCCAATACCCGGGGAACCACCCTTGTTCTCTGGAGTTCCACCTTGGCTCATAATGGCTTGAACATACTGTTATGCACACCTTAAAACTGGAAAAGCCAAATGTGGTGGAACCCCAGAGAAACAGAGACAGAGGCCAGGAGAATATACAATGATTTATTAAGGATGATATACACAAAGAAATAGGCCCTACACTAACTAGTGGAAAAACAAACATAAGGTGTGATGCAGGCGATAGTTATGGGGTGTGTAATTATACTATGTGTGTGTGCGTGTATGAGGTCAGGGGTGTTGTATTATGTGCTGCGATACTACCCTAGTGAGCAAAGTCCGAGATCCAGAGGGGGTAGTCAAGGGGAATGTCCAGGGGTCGGGCCAGGGAGAGTGATCCAGGAGAGAGTAGTCCAGAGGGGAGTCCAGGGGTCGAGCCAGGGAGGGAAATCCAGAAGAGAGTAGTCAGAGGGGGTCCAGGGGTCGAGCCATACAGATAGTTATGTTCAAGCGTTGGATCTCCGTCTGTAGCAGGGTTAAGTAGGCGGCTGTCCAGGTGGTGATTGGGACAGCTGGGCTGAAAGGTAATAGCCCACACCTGCTGCAAACAGAGCCAGAGATCCGGCCCACTCAATCCGGCCGGGAGGGGGCGCCAGAACGAGGCTCACGGGGGCGTGTCAGATTAGGAGGCACAACACATACACCTGTACTCTACATACACACACCTGTACTCTACATGCATGCATACATACATACACCTGTACTCTACATACATACACCTGTACTCTACATACATACATACACCTGTACTCTACATACATACACCTGTACTCTACATACATACATACACCTGTACTCTACATCAGGGGTCTTCAACCTTTTTCAACCCAAGGACCCCTTGGATGAGAGACAAACAGAACAGGGACCCCCACATGTAATATATATTTTTAAATGTCTCACATTTTAAAGCCTATATAATAACTTTTATATTTACTTCATTCACCTTTTCTTTCACCGTATTAACCTATTTATATACTGGGTTATTAGCCTATATGTGTTTATGATTGATAAAACGTTCATGCATAATTATGATTGGTTATTATTATTGTTGTTGTTGTTGTTGTTGTTGTTGATGAGGCTTATATTTTCTATTATTATTATTTTTCAACAATGAAACTTTTAGCTTCAGGAAGCCAGGTATGCCTACCTCAGTGAGATGACTGGCCCTGGTTGGTGGTACACAGCTTGTCTATTCTGGGGGAGATGGAGGTGGTCAGGCAGAGCATCATGTCATCCTCAGACTGCTGTCTGGAACGGTATTTGCTCGTCAGGTAGGTGAGGGAGGAGAATCCACTTTCACAAAGATAAGTTGTTGCAAAAGGCAAGAGGCTCATCGAGAACTGGGTGAGAGGCTGTGACTCGTACACATTCTTGTGTGTACTGTCTGTGGTTAGGTCGATCAGCTGATCTTCCTCAGCGGCTGTCAGGTTTAGGCGTCGGATGCATTGTCTTTGCATGGAAACCGTATCCATGTCTTGTGCTTTCTCCAAGACTCAGTCTCAGAAAAGTACTTCTCAAATTGACTTTCGAGTGCCTCCAAGTGATCAACAATTGCGCATTTCACGTCAGGCGAGGGCACCGCGGAATCTGCGGAAATGCATTGAAATGCGCAGCCAGCTCCGCGCGGTAGCAGAATCTCGTGGATAGTGCGTAATTCAAAGACGCGCGCCAATACTGATCCACGGGAAAGCCATCTGACCTCGGCATGGTAAAGGAGCGCGTTATAGCGGCGCATAGAGAAGCAAAGAGGCGGGTTTGTTATTATCAAACTAACTAAATTAGTAACGTTATGCTAGTTATTAATTAACGTTAATTTCGCAATGAAGACCGAACTGCAGCGTTTTAGCCAACACCTAGCTTGCTAGACAGGTGTGTTTTTTTTTTTCCAGCTGACTGTTACAAGGGGGGTCAGCGAAGAGGACTCCCCATCGCCCCTACTGGTCGAAGAGCGACAGTGCTCCAGCCCTGGACTAATTATCGAATGATTGTTGTCACCTGTGAGTGTTTGTCAGTGTATTTAGGTGTGTCCCATTTCCTTGTTCCCTTGTCAGTCGATCACTTGTGTTACACCGTATGGAATGCTTCAGAACCCTGTGTATGTATTACCACTTCACGTATCCGTTACCCGGAACGTAATTTGAACTTTGACTTTGTTTGCTGGTTTGCAACCTTGTACCGCCGTTGGAGCCCTTTGCTCAATCTTTAGTTTTCGTGCACTTTATTATTGACCGCAGTGCCTGAGTTATTATTACCTACGTGCTGAGCCCTACTGCTCCCCTTTTTGTTGTGCGGCTAAGAGTTTATGTTTGTACCTATGAATCATACGTCTCAGTAAAGAGAATCTTTATTTTATTACATCTCCGTCTCATTCTTTACTTACACCGCACCTGGATCCGACATTATTGAGAAACATAACAGAACCTATTGAGAAACATAACAGATCGACTGACCACTATGGATCCAGCGGATGTAATACACCTTCGCACCGTACTGGCCACCCAAGGTGCCATGCTGACCCAGCATGAACGTCTCCTCCGGGAGATGAGTGAACATCTCGGCCAGCTGTCCCTCACCGTCTCGAGCCTGGTGGACCGCCAGGACAACGCGGAACGGGTCGCCGCCGCAGCCAACGCCGCAGCAGTCCCACCTCCACTACTGGTCCCTACACCTCCGCCTACACCTCGTGAGCCTCGCCTTCCACCTCCAGAGAGGTACGACGGACGTCCAGAGGGCTGCCGAGAGTTCACCACACAGTGCACCTTAGTCTTCAACCTACAGCCGACCTCCTTTCCCACCGAGCAGTCCCGGGTGGCCTATATCACCACTCTGCTAACGGGACGTGCCCTGTCCTGGGCGACGGCAGAGTGGGAGAGGGGGACGGCGATATGTGCCAGTTCCCAGCTCTTCATAGCAGAGCTGCGGAAAGTCTTTGATCACACCCGGGTACTCTCTACCTACGAGGCAGGCAGGAGACTCACCGCCTGTCGACAGGGTCATCGCACGGTGGCGGACTATTCCGTGGAGTTCCGCACCCTGGCCAGAGAGACCGGGTGGGAGGAGCGCGCTGTGGTCGTCCTGTATGCGCAGGGGCTCTCGGAGGTCATGAAGGACGAGTTGTCCTTCCGAGAGCTGCCTGAGCAGCTGGACGACTTAGTCGACCTCTCTCGGCGGGTGGATAATAGACGCCGGGAGCGGGACCGCGAGAGAGGCTCGGCTAGGGGCGCGCCCTCCCACCTAACGCCGGGTGTGAGACCACCCAGTGGCTTCATGGAGGAGGAACCCACCTACGATGAGCCAATGCAGCTAGGAGCGGCACGCCTGTCTCAGACCGAGCGACAGCGGCGTCAGAGAGAGGGGCGCTGTCTGTATTGCGGGCGGGCTGGACACCTAGTCGCTACGTGCCCGGAGAAACCGGGAAACGGGAGGGCTCGCTAATGTCGGGAGGGGCATTGGTGAGCCACGAGTCACCTTCCGCAATGGGCGATCACCGAACTTTTTTGGGGGTAACGATAGAGGGGGGACGCCGCATACGACGGGTGTGGGCGTTGGTGGACTCGGGGGCGGCGGGGAACCTTATGCACACGGGCTTAGCCCACGAGTGGGGACTAGCTCTAAAGGACCTTCCCGTTCCATTACCGGTCCGCGCCCTGGACGGCCGGCCTCTGGGGACCGGCTTCGTTACCCAGTGCACACCACCTATTCGCATCCAGGTGGAGCAAGAACAGTGGGAGCTCATCCAGTTTTTTATTATTGAGTCTCCCGACTGTCCTCTGGTCCTGGGGCACCCCTGGCTGGCGGTGCACAACCATAACATTAACTGGTCCACGGGGCGAATTACCAACCCTCCCAGAACCCCAACCCCATTCCCAGTCCCTTCCCACTCCCTAGCTACAGCCCCTAGACCCTCTTCCACGCTAGCGGCGGGGTCTACAAACATTCCAGTGACTCCGGCCGTAGTGGGCGTTCCCCAGGTCTATTGGGATCTGGGGGAGGTTTTTAGCAAGCAGCGGGCTAGGGAACTACCCTCCCACAGGACTTACGACTGTGCCATCGACCTCCTGCCCGGCACCACGCCCCCTCGGGGGAGATTGTTCTCCCTCTCCGGTCCTGAGACCCTGGCCATGAAGGAGTACATCGACGACGCACTCGCCGCGGGCCACATTCGCCCTTCCACCTCCCCGGCGGGTGCAGGGTTTTTCTTTGTGGCCAAGAAGGACGGGGGGCAACGGCCGTGCATCGACTATAGGGGGTTGAACAACGTCACGGTGAAAAACAGATACCCTCTTCCGTTGATGACGACGGCCTTTGAGTCCTTGCAGGGGGCCCGGGTCTTCACTAAGCTGGACTTACGAAACGCGTACAACTTAGTGAGGATCCGGAAGGGGGACGAGTGGAAAACAGCTTTTAACACCCCCAGAGGACATTACGAGTACTTAGTAATGCCGTTCGGCCTTGCCAACGCGCCAGCGGTATTTCAAGCGCTCGTTAATGATGTCCTACGAGACCTCCTCGACCACTCAGTCTTCGTCTACCTCGACGACATTCTAATTTTCTCCAAGGACCTAGCCCAACACCGAATCCATGTGCGACAGGTGCTCGAACGCCTTCTCCATCACAAACTTTTTGTTAAAGTGGAGAAGTGCGAGTTCCATGTGGACACTGTTTCCTTTCTGGGCTTCGTGGTGGACAAGGGGAATCTACTCATGGATCCCGGAAAGGTCAGTGCGGTGTTGGACTGGCCCCGACCCTCCTCTCTCAAACAATTACAACGCTTTTTGGGTTTCGCAAACTTTTACAGGAGGTTCATTCGCGGGTTTAGCGCCTTAGCGGCCCCGTTGACAGCCCTCACCCAGACTAGCCTACGCTCCTTTTCTTGGTCCCCGGAGGCGGACACCGCGTTCACGGCATTAAAACAGCGCTTCACCTCAGCACCCATCCTGGTGCACCCGAACCCGTCCCTACCCTTTGTTGTGGAGGTGGATGCCTCGGACATTGCGGTAGGGGCGGTTTTGTCACAGCGCTGCGCCAAGGACAATAAGACTCACCCCTGTGCCTTTTTTTCGCGCAGGCTGTCCGCGCCGGAGCGCAACTACGACGTGGGGAACCGCGAGCTGCTTGCAATCAAACTCGCGCTGGAGGAATGGAGGCACTGGTTGGAGGGGGCCGCGCACCCTTTTATAGTGTGGACGGACCACAAGAACCTGGCCTATATCCAGGGGGCCAAACGCCTCAACTCCCGACAGGCCAGGTGGGCGTTATTCTTCACCAGGTTCCAGTTCACGATCTCCTATCGACCGGGCTCTAAAAACACCAAGCCCGATGCACTGTCGAGGCAGTTCGATCCTGTGGACCTGGTGGAGAGTACGGATTCGATCGTCCCCACTGGCCTGGTCGTCGCCCCCGTGTCCAGGGGAATCGACAGGGTAGTGAGGACAGCGCTGAGGCGGGAGCCTGACCCGGGCGGGGGTCCGCCGGGGAGGCTCTACGTTCCGAAGACTGCGCGTGCACGACTGCTGCAGTGGGCGCACGCCTCCTCCCTCACCAGTCACCCAGGGGCCACCAGGACATTGGACTTCATACGAAGGAGGTTCTGGTGGCCCACAGCGGAGGGGGACACGCGCGCGTTTGTGGCAGCCTGTGCCCTATGCGCGCGCAGTAAAGCCTCCCGGCAACGGCCGCCGGGACTCCTACACCCCCTGTCCATCCCCAAACGTCCCTGGTCGCACATAGCCCTCGATTTCATATCGGGTCTACCCCCATCTGATGGGTTCACCGCCATACTAGTGGTGGTAGACCGGTTCTCCAAGGCGGCGCACTTCATCCCCCTCCCCAAACTCCCCACGGCCCAAGAGACGGCGGAGCTAGTGGTCCAGCACGTTTTCCGGGTGCACGGACTACCCCTGGACATGGTATCCGACCGGGGTCCTCAATTCGCCTCCAGGTTCTGGAAGGCATTCGCCACCAGCCTTGGCGCCTCCGTCAGCCTGTCCTCCGGGTTCCACCCCCAATCCAATGGGCAGACGGAGCGCGTCAACCAGGACCTGGAGGGGGTCTTGAGGTGCTACGTCTCCAGCAATCCGGCGACATGGAACCGGCGGCTGGCGTGGGCTGAATACGCCCACAACACCCTCCTCTGCTCCTCCACTGGCCTCTCCCCTTTCCAATGCCAGTACGGGTATCAGCCCCCCCTTTTCCCGGAGCAGGAGGAGGAGGCAGCTGTACCATCGGTCCAAGCCCATGTCAGCCGCTGTCGCCGTACCTGGAGGCGGGTAAGGGCGGCGCTTGTGCGGGCTTCGGACAGGTCCCAACGCCAGGCCAACCGCAGGCGCCGTCCGGCCCCGGTCTTCCGTCCTGGTCAGAGGGTCTGGCTGTCTACCCGGGACCTCCCCCTCCGGGTGGAGTCACGCAAGCTGGCTCCTCGCTTCGTGGGGCCGTTTAAGGTGGTGCGGCGGGTCAACGCCGTGGCCTACAGACTGCTACTCCCACCCTCCATGCGAGTTCACCCCACCTTCCATGTTTCACTCCTCAAACCCGTTGTTTTCTCCCCCATGGCCCCTCCACCCCGCCCCGCCCCCCTGCCCCGTCTCATTGATGGACAACCTGCCTACACGGTTAACAGGATTATTGACTGCCGGAAGGTGGGGAGGGGTCTCCAATTCCTGGTGGACTGGGAGGGTTATGGGCCTGAAGAGCGTACCTGGGTGCCTCGGCGGGATATTCTAGATCCGAGCCTCATCACGGACTTTCGCCGGCTCCATCCCGAGGCACCCGGGTGAACTTCTGGTGCCGTTCGTCAGGGGGGGGCACTGTTACAAGGGGGGTCAGCGAAGAGGACTCCCCATCGCCCCTACTGGTCGAAGAGCGACAGTGCTCCAGCCCTGGACTAATTATCGAATGATTGTTGTCACCTGTGAGTGTTTGTCAGTGTATTTAGGTGTGTCCCATTTCCTTGTTCCCTTGTCAGTCGATCACTTGTGTTACACCGTATGGAATGCTTCAGAACCCTGTGTATGTATTACCACTTCACGTATCCGTTACCCGGAACGTAATTTGAACTTTGACTTTGTTTGCTGGTTTGCAACCTTGTACCGCCGTTGGAGCCCTTTGCTCAATCTTTAGTTTTCGTGCACTTTATTATTGACCGCAGTGCCTGAGTTATTATTACCTACGTGCTGAGCCCTACTGCTCCCCTTTTTGTTGTGCGGCTAAGAGTTTATGTTTGTACCTATGAATCATACGTCTCAGTAAAGAGAATCTTTATTTTATTACATCTCCGTCTCATTCTTTACTTACACCGCACCTGGATCCGACATTATTGAGAAACATAACAGAACCTATTGAGAAACATAACAGCTGACATTATGTGAGACTCTAGAATCATGGGCATCATTTATTTTGTAAATAGTTTTTGTCAAACGTAGCTTATTATTGCCTATTAATGCTTGTACTTTACTCAATATAATTGTTGTTATATTTTTTTTAATTCTCACTGATTATTTTGGTGAAAATTTGTATTATGACAAAAATTGGCGGACCCCCTGCAGTACCTCTGCGGACCCCCTAGGGGTCGCGGACTCCCGGTTGAAGACCACTGCTCTACATACATACACACACCTGTACTCTACATACATACACCTGTACTCTACATACATACACCTGTACTCTACATACATACATACATACATACATACATACATACATACATACATACATACACCTGTACTCTACATACATACACCTGTACTCTACATACATACATACATACATACATACATACATACACCTGTACTCTAAATACATACATACACCTGTACTCTACATACATACATACATACATACATACATACACCTGTACTCTACATACATACATACACCTGTACTCTACATACATACATACACCTGTACTCTACATACATACATACACCTGTACTCTACATACATACATACATACATACATACACCTGTACTCTACATACATACACCTGTACTCTACATGCATACATACACCTGTACTCTACATACATACATACATACATACATACACCTGTACTCTACATACATACACCTGTACTCTACATACATACATACACCTGTACTCTACATACATACATACATACATACATACATACATACATACATACATACACCTGTACTCTACATACATACACCTGTACTCTACATACATACATACATACATACATACACCTGTACTCTACATACATACATACACCTGTACTCTACATACATACACCTGTACTCTACATACATACACCTGTACTCTACATACATACATACATACATACATACATACATACATACATACATACACCCAGGGGCCTCATTCATAAAGAAATACTTGAACGTCATCTTTGACTTTCACGTAAGCACATTTTTCTAAACGGACGTGAGCATTATTTATAAAACGGGCTGAGATGGTTTAAAGTTGCGTATGTGCTTCCTTCTATAAATACCAAACATACTTGGAATTGAACGCAGGTGAATGAGGTTTGTATTAACGCCCTGTGATAGAGGCTCAATTATAGCGGCTGAATGAAGCCAAGTGCTATAATATAATATAATACAGACAGACAGACAATACTGACAATAGTATATACTGTCTGTATTATATTATATTATAGCACTTGGCTTCATTCAGCCGCTATTTGAGCCGCTATCACAGGCGTTAATACTATATTATAGGGTAGGCGTGCGTCTGGAAGGGGAGAGGGCAGTAATACCACGTTCATTGATAAAATGACATAAGGGATGGAAAGGGGGGATGGCAGTTTTAGACGGGTGATGATTTGGACTGTTTTTATTTCAGGGGGGATGCCATTCCCCCTCATCCCGACTCAACTCGAAATCCAGTATCATTTAGCGCGTGGCCGGGCAAGGCATAGGCATGTTGAAGAGAGATAGACAGCTCCGGAGGGATATAAAGAAAGACTGAAATACAATCATAAACATTAGTTCCCTTTCAATCTTGAATTAAACTCATTTTCTCGGCTGATAACAACATCGTTAATTTTATTACGAGCCACTTGCATGAATTACAGTAGGCAACGTTTTTCCAGTGCAGCTCACATGCCTGTAATAACTCCGCATAACCAGTAGGTAATGTACGTAAGCAAGTTGAATACTCGACGTCGAGCTACGATCGTTTCCACGATCAAATTGACTCACGTTGAAATTTTATAAATCACTACGTTGACGTGGTTTTCTACGTACGACACGGGTAAGATCAACATTTGATCTAACATTTGATCTAAGCACCCGTTATGAATGAGGCCCCTGTACTCTACATACATCACCACATATTGTTAGATAAACTGAAAGCAATTGGGTTCGATAGAACATCGGTGAGCTGGATGCAATCCTACTTAGAGGGGAGGGAACAGGTGGTTAGTGTGAACGGAACACTGTCCCCCCCCCTCCCAGTGACCTGCGGCGTTCCACAAGGAAGCATTTTGGGACCTTTACTGTTCCTAATATATGTGAATGACATGTCATCAGCATGTGATTGCAATTTGTTCCTGTTCGCGGATGACTCGGCTCTGCTGGTCTCTGACAGGGACATATTGCAGGTGGAAAAAGCGCTAAGCACTGAACTGAGTAGAATCTGCATCTGGCTAGCTGACAATAAACTATCAATACACCTAGGTAAAACTGAAACCATCCTATACGGATCCCCATCTAAACTCAGAAAGGCTGAAAATTTTAAAATAAAAGTGGGTAACATTAATATCACAAGAAAAGAGGATATTACATACCTGGGCTCCATCTTAGAGGCAAATCTTTCCGGAGATAAAATGGCAGCAAAAGTAATCAAAAAAGTGAACCATAGAACTAGATTCTTGTACAGGATATCCTCACTTGTCAGTAAAAACACACTGAGGACCCTATCAGGAGCTCTCATTCAATGTCACTTCGACTATGCCGTAACATCATGGTACTATAGAACCACAAAGGCCCATAAAACAAGACTCCAGATAGCCCAAAATAAACTGGTTAGGCTTCTGCTAGGCCTCAACCCTAGGACACATCTAACCGCTGCTCATTTTTTGAGCCTTGATTGGCTACGAGTAGTTGACAGAGTGCAGCAGCTTGCACTGGGCCTGGTCTTCAAGATACGCTACACCACAAAGACACCCAAGTACCTGTCAACATACTTCCAAAAAGTGAACAACGTCCACACATACAACACCAGAGGAAGCTCCACGAACCACGTTCAACCGCGTTGCACCACAAACAAGGGGTTAAACTCGTTTGCAAACTATGCAGTAAAAATGTGGAACGCCCTTCCTATAATCTTAAAGGAGTGCAAAACACTGCCCACCTTCAAAACCACTCTCAAAAAACATTTACAGGAGGCTGCAATCCGTAACTGGACCCTCTAAATCAAAAATCAGATTAAAAGACCCGAACTACCCACTGTACATACTTTGTGTTTTGTCCCCCGCCCCCACCTGTGGTGTATGTCCCCACCTGTCCTACCCGCTGTACATACCTTATGTTTTGTTGTATTGTTCTTCCCATGATGGATGTGTGTTTATCTTGTAGATAGTAATAGTTATTTGTCTGTATTATCTTGTAGATAGTACTAGCTTTTTTGTCTGTCTTACATGTAACGATGAATTGAGAATCAAGGACCCCAATTGAAATAAGCCAGTGGCTTTCTTGGGTTTTTATCCTGTTAGTTGACCTTGTATGTAATATGTACTTTCATGTACCTACTTCTGCAAATCTTCTAATAAAGTTTTCAATCAATCAAAATCAAAAATACATACATAAACCTGGGGCCTCATTTATAAAAAAAGTACTTGAACGTCATCTTTGACTAACACATTTTTCTAAACGAACCTAAGCATTATTTATAAAACAGGCTACGCTTGTTTAAAATCGTGTACGTCTGTTGTTCTATAATTACCAAATATACTTGAAATTGAACGCAGGTGAATGAGCTTTGTATTTACGCCCTTTCATAGCGGGGTGCGGACACCAGTGACCACTCGTCTCGGTGAGCTTCCCGTCTTTGAAAACGAGTCTATAGCCTCTTTCACACATAGTTCCCTGTAATGTCCATGGAATCCCAAGCTGTACTATATATATATCTGCCATATCACAACTGTTTTATATTGAAAAATATGATGAAAAATACATCATCGGAGGAGGTATGATATGGCAGATGTGTGGTGTGTGGCGGTCTCGCGCGCCTGTCTCAACTCGTATTACGAGCGCTTACCATCCCCAAGTGCGCTCGCCAACTAAAGCACTTGATTACCGTTGATATAAACATACTATACTAGTCCATAAGCACAGTATGGGAGAACTTTGTGATAAGCATAATACCAGTTGACTCAATTAGACATAATATATTATGCGCTCTGCGCTGCGGGCTATGGTGTTTTTTGAAGGATTTTCTGTACGCCCATCCAGATCCATTGTGTATGTCAAAATATTGATATGGACCCATATGATCGTAAATAACCTTAGGGCTTATAATGCTAAATACCGAGGAATCCTGGGGAATCACAATGAGTCTCGCCTTTATCACGCCTCAATTTAGAATGATTACACCCTACAATAGCCTAATGGCATATAAAGGAAGACTGAAATACAATCATCAGTTCCCTTTAAATCTTGAATTTAACTCATTTTCTCAGCTGTGTTGTTCGAGTGCGGCTCACATGCCTGTAATAACTCTGCATAACCAGTAGGTAATGTGCGTACGTCAAGTCAATACCTGGCGTAGAGCGATCGTTTCCACGGTCAAATTGACTCACTTTGACATTTTATTAATCACTACGTTGACATGGTTTTCTACGTACGACACGGGTAAGATCAAATTTGATCCAAAGTACTTTCTATAAATGAGGCCCCTGTACTCTACATACATACACCTGTACTCTACATGTTTAGAATAGATTATCTTAGATTAGATTCAACTTTATGGTCATCGCAGAGTACAAGTACAATACAACGAAATCCAGAAGTGCAAATAATGATATAAGAACATGATATAAATAGAATAGAAGAGGTAGTGATAGGTAACTTATGTAATATACAGTATGTGCAGAGGTAGTATTGTAAACATCAGTATAGTTTAGAGGTATATGTGTGTATATATATATATATATACTGTATATAGATGTATATCTGGTATATATACAGTTATAAGCTATCTACAGTTATGAGCTATGTACAGTGAGGTAGTTTATGTACAGTGAGGTAGTTTATGTACAGTGAGGTAGTTTATGTACAGTATCTAATGTGCAGAAGTATAAAAGAAGCTATGTCAGGAGACATGTGCAATGTGCAATACACAGTAGTACCAAGGTAGTAATGTAAACATACAGTAATACACCTTACTCTACACACAGTACACCTGCCACAGGAAGTGACATCATCGACACACAACAACCAGAGCATTTGGAGACGACGGTGTTCCACCCTGACCTCTCACACACAGAGGGACATCGCTCTGTCGGGACGTCCCACCATG
>NC_137681.1:29542012-29565891 GCF_963989245.1 Nansenia antarctica | reverse complement strand
GTCCACACCCACACTCACACACACACACACCAACAGTCCACACCACAACACACACACACAAGTCCACACACACACATAGTCCGTACACACAAACACACGCACACACACACACACACACAGTCCACACACACACACACACACACACACACAGTCCACACACACACACACACACAAACACAGTCCACACACACACACACACACACACACACACACAACACCGGCAGCATTAAGGTATGGAACCAATTTAGTAAGACGCTCTCCCCCCGCTCCTTCTCCTGATGGGATCAGTCCAACGCCTGCACGTCTAGCCCCCCCCCCCCCCAGTAACAAGCAGACTGCACCATGGGGGAGGGAGGGAGGGTGGGGAGGAAGTGGGGGGCGGGGGGGGAGGAAGTGGGGGGGCGGGGGGGTGGAGAGCTTATTAACAAAAACTGAGAACCCACAAACTCTCAAACACAAACCGAGCAAGCTGCAATAAGTCTCTGACTCACACCTAGGGGGGTGTTTGGTTGGGTGTGTGAGTTGTGAGTGGATGTGTGAGTGGGTGGGATGGGTGGGTGGTGTGTGAGGGGGGGGGGGGGGTGGATGGGTGGGTGTGTGAGTTGGTGGGTGGATGGGTGGATGGGTGGGTGGGATGTGTGTGTGTGTGTGTGTGTGTGTATGTGTGTGTGTGTGTGTGTATATGTGTGTGTGTGTGTGTGTGTGTATAAGAGCTTCACTCATCTTCTAGTGAGTCAAACACGGGTGTTTCTACTGTTTATCAAACAGGTCAGCAAACACACACACACACAGTCGTAGCTGTCTCTCTTTCTCTCTCTCTCTCTCCTTCCCTCCCCCCCTCTCTCCCTTTCCCTCTCTCTCTCCTCTCTCTCCCTCTCTCTCTCCCTCCCTCCTTCTCCCTCTGTCTGTTCCTCTCTCTCTTCCTCTCTCTCTCTCTCTCTCTCTCTCTCTCTCTGGTCAGGCTAGGTGCCAAGCCATATTCCCACACTGGAACACTGTGAGGCCTGTGTTGCCTGTGGAGCCTCTGGCGTTCCCTCTCTCTCTCTCTCTCTCTCTCCTCTCTCTCTCTCTCCTCTCTCTCTCTCTCTCTCTCTCTCTCTCTCTCTCTCTCTCTCTCTCTCCCGACCTTGTTTCAAAATACACTGCTGTGGCTACACGGAACAGCCGTCTCAGCAGTCGGGCGGGGAGGCTGGGAGGGGAGGCTGGGGGGGAGGCTGGGAGGGGAGGCTGGGAGGGGAGCTGGGGGAGGAGGTTGGAGGGGAGGCTGGGGGGGAGGTTGGGAGGGGAGGCTGGGAGGGGAGGCTGGGAGGGGAGGCTGGGAGGGGAGGTTGGGAGGGGAGGCTAGGGGGAGGCTGGGAGGGGAGGCTGGGAGGGGAGGTTGGGAGGGGAGGCTGGGGGGGGAGGCTGGGAGGGGAGGCTGGGGGGGAGGTTGGGAGGGGAGGCTGGAGGGGAGGCTGGGAGGGGAGGCTGAGATGGGAGGCTGAGAGGGGAGGCTGGGGGGAGGCTGGGGGGAGGCTGGGAGGGGAGGCTGGGAGGGGAGGCTGGGAGGGGAGGCTGGGGGGGGAGGCTGGGGAGGGGAGGCTGGGGGGGAGGTTGGGGGGGAGGTTGGGGGAGGAGGTTGGGAGGGGAGGCTGGGGGGGAGGTTGGGAGGGGAGGCTGGGAGGGGAGGCTGGGAGGGGAGGCTGAGATGGGAGGCTGAGAGGGGAGGCTGGGGGGGAGGCTGGGGGAGGCTGGGAGGGGAGGCTGGGAGGGGAGGCTGGGAGGGGAGGCTGGGGGGGGAGGCTGGGAGGGGAGGCTGGGGGGGAGGTTGGGGGGGAGGTTGGGGGGAGGCTGGGGGGGAGGTTGGGAGGGGAGGCTGGGGGGGAGGCTGGGAGGGGAGGCTGGGGGGAGGCTGGGAGGGGAGGCTGGGGGGAGGCTGGGGGGGAGGTTGGGGGGGAGGCTGGGGGGGAGGTTGGGGGGGAGGCTGGGGGGGAGGCTGGGAGGGGAGGCTGGGAGGGGAGGCTGGGAGGGGAGGCTGGGGGGGGAGGCTGGGAGGGGAGGCTGGGAGGGGAGGCTGGGAGGGGAGGCTGGGGGGGGAGGCTGGGAGGGGAGGCTGGGAGGGGAGGCTGGGAGGGGAGGCTGGGGGGGAGGTTGGGAGGGGAGGCTGGGGGGGGAGGCTGGGAGGGGAGGTTGGGAGGGGAGGCTGGGGGGGAGGCTGGGAGGGGAGGTTGGGAATCGAGGCTGGGGGTGAGGTTGGGAGGGGAGGCTGGGGGTGAGGTTGGGAGGGGAGGCTGGGGGGGAGGCTGGGAGGGGAGGCTGGGAGGGGAGGTTGGGAGGGGAGGCTGGGGGGGAGGTTGGGAGGGGAGGCTGGGGGGGAGGCTGGGAGGGGAGGTTGGGAATCGAGGCTGGGGGTGAGGTTGGGAGGGGAGGCTGGGGGGGGAGGCTGGGGGGGAGGCTGGGAGGGGAGGCTGGGAGGGGAGGCCGGCCATGGAACATTTAGACACAACAAGAAGGATGGGGGGAAAAAAGAGAGAGAGAGATGGGAGCCTAATTTATGTGCTCATTCACATTTGCGGCAGTGGGCAGACTTAGCTGATGCTTTTAACACACACAGTGTGAGAGAGGAGAGGAGAGGAGAGGAGAGGAGAGGAGAGGAGAGGAGAGGAGAGGAGAGGAGAGGAGAGGAGAGAAGAGGAGAGGAGAGGAGAGGAGAGAGAACGGGAGGGACTATGTAGATGTGAAAATACGAGGGCTAAAAAAATCCTTAAAAGGCTTCAGTGTGGAAAAGACTTGTTGGAGACAATGTGAGACAGTTTCCTTTGATTTATTTTTATTTGAACCTTTATTTAACCAGGAGGTCCCTTGAGATTAAAATCACACCAGCACACTAGTAAATTACATCATTAGCCAATAAAACATAATAAATAACAGATACATATTATAAAAAAAACCTAGGAGTAGCAATTGCACATTTATGTCACACAATTTCCAATCAGAGCTTTGAGCTCTCTTAGGGAGACAAGGTTATTAATCTGTAGTGTGTTCTGGAGGTTATTCCATGACCAGATTATTAATCTGTAGGGTTTTCTGGAGGTTATTCCATGACAAGATTATTAAACTGTAGGGTGTTCTGGAGGTTATTCCATGACCAAGGCACAAAATCAGACAAAGCTGCTTTGCCAAGTTCCAAGCGAAACCTGGGTACCTGGTAGAGCAACCATCTAGACCTGGGTACCTGGTAGAGCAACCATCTAGACCTGGGTACCTGGTAGAGTAACAACCATCTAGACCTGGGTACCTGGTAGAGTAACAACCATCTAGACCTGGGTACCTGGTAGAGTAACAACCATCTAGACCTGGGTACCTGGTAGAACAACAACCATCTAGACCTGGGTACCTGGTAGAACAACAACCATCTAGACCTGGGTACCTGGTAGAGTAACCATCTAGACCTGGGTACCTGGTAGAACAACAACCATCTAGACCTGGGTACCTGGTAGAGTAACAACCATCTAGACCTGGGTACCTGGTAGAGTAACAACCATCTAGACCTGGGTACCTGGTAGAGCAACCATCTAGACCTGGGTACCTGGTAGAGTAACAACCATCTAGACCTGGGTACCTGGTAGAGCAACAACCATCTAGACCTGGGTACCTGGTAGAGTAACCATCTAGACCTGGGTACCTGGTAGAGTAACCATCTAGACCTGGGTACCTGGTAGAGTAACCATCTAGACCTGGGTACCTGGTAGAGCAACAACCATCTAGACCTGGGTACCTGGTAGAGCAACAACCATCTAGACCTGGGTACCTGGTAGAGTAACAACCATCTAGACCTGGGTACCTGGTAGAGTAACAACCATCTAGACCTGGGTACCTGGTAGAGTAACAACCATCTAGACCTGGGTACCTGGTAGAGTAACCATCTAGACCTGGGTACCTGGTAGAGCAACCATAGTGGAACGAAAATCATAACAGCTGTTGGTGAGTGACATGAGATTGCATAGATATGGGGGGAGTTTGCCCAGTATGGCTTTGTAAATAAAGATGTACCAGTGATGCTGTCTCCTTAGGCTTGATGAAGGCCTGGAGACCAGGTCATAAAGTACACAGTGATGTGTATAGGATAATGAGTTGAATATAAAACGTAGAGAACTGTGATATACAGAGTCTAGGCAGTGAAGTGTAGAGGAGGCATGTATACTGTATAATGTCCCCATAGTCTAGAACACTTAAGAATATAGCCTGAATATAGCCTGATACCAAATACCCACCCAAATACCCATGGACTTATAGGATGACACTCTTTCAATTGAGTCCCCTCCTAAGGTGTGAATCTTAACAGAATCTAAGATCTGGGAGCGAGCTGTGGGAAAGATCCTAAATGAGGTTTTCTTAGCATTGTGAAGCCTGCAGCTGTTTACAGGCAGTCTGGAGCTCATCAACAGCCTGGCTCAGGGAAGAGGCCACTGAGTAAACTATTGTGTCGTCTGCATAAAGATGCACTTTAGCTGTAAGCATGTCCTTCCCAATGTTATTTATAAAGATGGTAAACAAGACAGGGCCTAGAATTAAGCCTTGGGGGACTCCCATAGAGATCTCCATGAAGCTTGACTTGTGACCGTTTGTATAAACACACTGGGTTCTATCTGCAAGGTAGTTCCTGAACCACTCTGTCACCCAGGCCATTCTCACTGAGTCTGGAGCCATGATCAGACAGATCAACAACAGATCAACAGGGCAGCACAGTGCTGCTTTCAGTCTGATGCGTTACCCAGGATGGAAGACTGCTGATGATGTGTGTCTCAGAATGACCACCTCACCTGACCACTGCAGCACATAATAACTGCTTTTCATGTTACACATCTGTGTGTGTGTGTGTGTGTGTGTGTGTGTGTGTTTGTCTGTGTGTGTGTGTGTGTGTGTGTGTGTGTGTGTGTGTGTGTGTGTGTGTGTGTGTGCGTGCGTGCTTGTATGTGTGTGTGAGAGTCTGAATGAATGAATGAATGAATGGTCTTTATTGTCATTAATACAGTACAGGTACGATACAACAACATTTAGGAGGGGGGGCTCCCCTGGTGCTAGGAAAAAAGACTAAAAACAAGAGAGCCAAGGGTAAAATAAAAAAGAGAAAAGAGCTGGTTGACATAAATAAAGGCTATGTACACTATCTACTATACTATACTACTATACTATACAATAAAACACTGTGCTGTACTCTATGCTATGCTATAAATATCCTAACTTTTCCTATATCTGAACCTTATGTACACATGGGTTGTCATATTGCGCATAATATTTGTTGCACATGGTCTCGGTGCGTGTCAAGCGTGTGCGGTGCGCAAGCGTGTGCACGTGTGTGATAATAACACCTTGTCATGCTGATGGTGTGTAATGGTTGGTTCAGCTGTAATCCAGCTCCTGTCTCTCTCGTCTGTGGTGATGACGGAGATATCAAACCTGTCATGATATCAGTGCTTCTCTCTGCTGCAGCCAATGACCTCACCTGGGAACAGGCTAGGAAACCATGTTGGTCAACAGCAGGCATGACGTGAGACAGCCCTGTACCTAACCCTATGACAGCCCTGTCTAACCCTATGACGGCCCTACCTAACCCTATGACAGCCCTGTACCTAACCCTATGACAGCCCAACCTAACCCTATGACAGCCCTGTACCTAACCCTATGACAGCCTTATCTAACCGTATGACAGCCCTGTCTAACCCTATGACAGCCCTGTCTAATTAATTTTGTTAATTTTGCCATTTAGCAGACGCTTTTATCCAAAGCGACTTACAATTACGAATTACAGGGACATTCCCCCTGGAGTTACTGAGGGCTAAGTGCCTTACCCAAGGGCACACTAGTAGTGGTGTGGCTTCAGGCGGGATTTGAACTCACAACCTTCCGATCACAAGTCCAACTCACTATCCACTAGACCACCACTACCCCTGTCTAACACTATGACAGCCTTATCTAACTCTATGACAGCCTTATCTAACCCTATGACAGCCTTATCTAACTCTATGACAGCCCTGTCTAACACTATGACAGCCTTATCTAACCCTATGACAGCACTGTCTAACACTATGACAGCCTTATCTAACTTTATGACAGCCTTATCTAACCCTATGACAGCCTTATCTAACCCTATGACAGCCTTATCTAACCCTATGACAGCCCTGTCTAACCCTATGACAGTCCTGTCTAACACTATGACAGCCTTATCTAACCCTATGACAGCCCTGTCTAACTCTATGACAGCCCTGTCTAACTCTATGACAGCCCTGTCTAACTCTATGACAGCCTTATCTAACCCTATGACAGCCTTATCTAACCCTATGACAGCCCTGTCTAACCCTATGACAGCCCTGTCTAACCCTATGACAGCCTTATCTAACACTATGACAGCCCTGTCTAACACTATGACAGCCCTGTCTAACTCTATGACAGCCCTGTCTAACCCTATGACAGCCCTGTCTAACCCTATGACAGCCTTATCTAACCCTATGACAGCCCTGTCTAACACTATGACAGCCCTGTCTAACTCTATGACAGCCTTATCTAACCCTATGACAGCCCTGTCTAACTCTATGACAGCCCTGTCTAACCCTATGACAGCCCTGTCTAACCCTATGACAGCCCTGTCTAACCCTATGACAGCCTTATCTAACCCTATGACAGCCTTATCTAACTCTATGACAGCCCTGTCTAACACTATGACAGCCTTATCTAACCCTATGACAGCCTTATCTAACCCTATGACAGCCCTGTCTAACCCTATGACAGCCTTATCTAACCCTATGACAGCCTTATCTAACCCTATGACAGCCCTGTCTAACACTATGACAGCCCTGTCTAACCCTATGACAGCCTTATCTAACCCTATGACAGCCTTATCTAACCCTATGACAGCCCTGTCTAACACTATGACAGCCCTGTCTAACCCTATGACAGCCCTGTCTAACCCTATGACAGCCCTATCTAACCCTATGACAGCCCTGTCTAACACTATGACAGCCCTGTCTAACCCTATGACAGCCTTATCTAACCCTATGACAGCCCTGTCTAACTCTATGACAGCCTTATCTAACTCTATGACAGCCCTGTCTAACCCTATGACAGCCTTATCTAACCCTATGACAGCCCTGTCTAACACTATGACAGCCTTATCTAACACTATGACAGCCTTATCTAACCCTATGACAGCCCTGTCTAACACTATGACAGCCCTGTCTAACACTATGACAGCCCTGTCTAACCCTATGACAGCCTTATCTAACACTATGACAGCCTTATCTAACCCTATGACAGCCTTATCTAACTCTATGACAGCCCTGTCTAACTCTATGACAGCCTTATCTAACCCTATGACAGCCTTATCTAACCCTATGACAGCCCTGTCTAACTCTATGACAGCCTTATCTAACACTATGACAGCCTTATCTAACCCTATGACAGCCTTATCTAACTCTATGACAGCCCTGTCTAACCCTATGACAGCCTTATCTAACTCTATGACAGCCCTGTCTAACACTATGACAGCCTTATCTAACACTATGACAGCCCTGTCTAACCCTATGACAGCCCTGTCTAACCCTATGACAGCCCTGTCTAACTCTATGACAGCCTTATCTAACCCTATGACAGCCCTGTCTAACCCTATGACAGCCTTATCTAACCCTATGACAGCCCTGTCTAACCCTATGACAGCCCTGTCTAACACTATGACAGCCTTATCTAACCCTATGACAGCCCTGTCTAACCCTATGACAGCCCTGTCTAACCCTATGACAGCCCTGTCTAACTCTATGACAGCCCTGTCTAACTCTATGACAGCCCTGTCTAACACTATGACAGCCTTATCTAACCCTATGACAGCCCTGTCTAACACTATGACAGCCCTGTCTAACTCTATGACAGCCCTGTCTAACACTATGACAGCCCTGTCTAACCCTATGACAGCCCTGTCTAACACTATGACAGCCCTGTCTAACCCTATGACAGCCTTATCTAACCCTATGACAGCCCTGTCTAACCCTATGACAGCCTTATCTAACCCTATGACAGCCTTATCTAACCCTATGACAGCCCTGTCTAACCCTATGACAGCCTTATCTAACCCTATGACAGCCCTGTCTAACCCTATGACAGCCCTGTCTAACCCTATGACAGCCTTATCTAACTCTATGACAGCCCTGTCTAACACTATGACAGCCTTATCTAACCCTATGACAGCCCTGTCTAACTCTATGACAGCCCTGTCTAACACTATGACAGCCCTGTCTAACACTATGACAGCCCTGTCTAACCCTATGACAGCCCTGTCTAACCCTATGACAGCCCTGTCTAACCCTATGACAGCCCTGTCTAACCCTATGACAGCCCTGTCTAACCCTATGACAGCCTTATCTAACTCTATGACAGCCCTGTCTAACCCTATGACAGCCTTATCTAACCCTATGACAGCCTTATCTAACCCTATGACAGCCCTGTCTAACACTATGACAGCCTTATCTAACCCTATGACAGCCCTGTCTAACACTATGACAGCCTTATCTAACCCTATGACAGCCCTGTCTAACCCTATGACAGCCTTATCTAACCCTATGACAGCCCTGTCTAACTCTATGACAGCCTTATCTAACCCTATGACAGCCCTGTCTAACACTATGACAGCCCTGTCTAATCCTATGACAGCCTTATCTAACACTATGACAGCCCTGTCTAACCCTATGACAGCCCTGTCTAACCCTATGACAGCCTTATCTAACTCTATGACAGCCCTGTCTAACACTATGACAGCCCTGTCTAACCCTATGACAGCCTTATCTAACACTATGACAGCCTTATCTAACTCTATGACAGCCCTGTCTAACCCTATGACAGCCCTGTCTAACTCTATGACAGCCCTGTCTAACCCTATGACAGCCCTGTCTAACACTATGACAGCCTTATCTAACCCTATGACAGCCTTATCTAACCCTATGACAGCCTTATCTAACCCTATGACAGCCTTATCTAACCCTATGACAGCCCTGTCTAACCCTATGACAGCCCTATCTAACCCTATGACAGCCCTGTCTAACTCTATGACAGCCTTATCTAACCCTATGACAGCCCTGTCTAACACTATGACAGCCCTGTCTAACACTATGACAGCCCTGTCTAACACTATGACAGCCTTATCTAACCCTATGACAGCCTTATCTAACCCTATGACAGCCCTGTCTAACCCTATGACAGCCCTGTCTAACCCTATGACAGCCTTATCTAACTCTATGACAGCCCTGTCTAACACTATGACAGCCCTGTCTAACCCTATGACAGCCCTGTCTAACCCTATGACAGCCCTGTCTAACTGTATGACAGCCCTGTCTAACTCTATGACAGCCCTGTCTAACCCTATGACAGCCCTGTCTAACCCTATGACAGCCCTGTCTAACACTATGACAGCCCTGTGACAGCCCTGTCTAACCCTATGACAGCCTTATCTAACTCTATGACAGCCCTGTCTAACCCTATGACAGCCTTATCTAACCCTATGACAGCCTTATCTAACCCTATGACAGCCCTGTCTAACCCTATGACAGCCTTATCTAACCCTATGACAGCCCTGTCTAACCCTATGACAGCCTTATCTAACCCTATGACAGCCCTGTCTAACACTATGCCAGCCCTGTCTAACCCTATGACAGCCTTATCTAACTCTATGACAGCCCTGTCTAACACTATGCCAGCCCTGTCTAACTCTATGACAGCCCTGTCTATGAATGAATGAATGGTCTTTATTGTCATTGATATAGTACAGGTACCATACAACGAAATTTGGGAGGGGGGGCTCCCCTGGTGCTAGGAAAAAAAACTAAAAACAAGAAGGGAAAAGAGCTGGTTTACATAAATAAAGGCTATGTACACTATCCACTATACTATACTATACAAATAAAACACTGTGCTGTACTCTATGCTATGCTATACATATCCTAACATTTCCTATCTCTGAACCTTATGTACCCTATGTACCCTTATGTAACTCTATGACAGCCTTATCTAACCCTATGACAGCCCTATCTAACTCTATGACAGCCTTATCTAACCCTATGACAGCCCTGTCTAACACTATGACAGCCCTGTCTAACTCTATGACAGCCCTGTCTAACCCTATGACAGCCTTATCTAACCCTATGACAGCCCTGTCTAACCCTATGACAGCCTTATCTAACACTATGACAGCCCTGTCTAACCCTATGACAGCCTTATCTAACCCTATGACAGCCCTGTCTAACCCTATGACAGCCTTATCTAACACTATGACAGCCCTGTCTAACCCTATGACAGCCTTATCTAACCCTATGACAGCCTTATCTAACTCTATGACAGCCCTGTCTAACACTATGACAGCCTTATCTAACCCTATGACAGCACTGTCTAACACTATGACAGCCTTATCTAACTTTATGACAGCCTTATCTAACCCTATGACAGCCTTATCTAACCCTATGACAGCCTTATCTAACCCTATGACAGCCCTGTCTAACCCTATGACAGTCCTGTCTAACACTATGACAGCCTTATCTAACCCTATGACAGCCCTGTCTAACTCTATGACAGCCCTGTCTAACTCTATGACAGCCCTGTCTAACTCTATGACAGCCTTATCTAACCCTATGACAGCCTTATCTAACCCTATGACAGCCCTGTCTAACCCTATGACAGCCCTGTCTAACCCTATGACAGCCTTATCTAACACTATGACAGCCCTGTCTAACACTATGACAGCCCTGTCTAACTCTATGACAGCCCTGTCTAACCCTATGACAGCCCTGTCTAACCCTATGACAGCCTTATCTAACCCTATGACAGCCCTGTCTAACACTATGACAGCCCTGTCTAACTCTATGACAGCCTTATCTAACCCTATGACAGCCCTGTCTAACTCTATGACAGCCCTGTCTAACCCTATGACAGCCCTGTCTAACCCTATGACAGCCCTGTCTAACCCTATGACAGCCTTATCTAACCCTATGACAGCCCTGTCTAACCCTATGACAGCCTTATCTAACTCTATGACAGCCCTGTCTAACACTATGACAGCCTTATCTAACCCTATGACAGCCTTATCTAACCCTATGACAGCCCTGTCTAACCCTATGACAGCCTTATCTAACCCTATGACAGCCTTATCTAACCCTATGACAGCCCTGTCTAACACTATGACAGCCCTGTCTAACCCTATGACAGCCTTATCTAACCCTATGACAGCCTTATCTAACCCTATGACAGCCCTGTCTAACACTATGACAGCCCTGTCTAACCCTATGACAGCCCTGTCTAACCCTATGACAGCCCTATCTAACCCTATGACAGCCCTGTCTAACACTATGACAGCCCTGTCTAACCCTATGACAGCCTTATCTAACCCTATGACAGCCCTGTCTAACTCTATGACAGCCTTATCTAACTCTATGACAGCCCTGTCTAACCCTATGACAGCCTTATCTAACCCTATGACAGCCCTGTCTAACACTATGACAGCCTTATCTAACACTATGACAGCCTTATCTAACCCTATGACAGCCCTGTCTAACACTATGACAGCCCTGTCTAACACTATGACAGCCCTGTCTAACCCTATGACAGCCTTATCTAACACTATGACAGCCTTATCTAACCCTATGACAGCCTTATCTAACTCTATGACAGCCCTGTCTAACTCTATGACAGCCTTATCTAACCCTATGACAGCCTTATCTAACCCTATGACAGCCCTGTCTAACTCTATGACAGCCTTATCTAACACTATGACAGCCTTATCTAACCCTATGACAGCCTTATCTAACTCTATGACAGCCCTGTCTAACCCTATGACAGCCTTATCTAACTCTATGACAGCCCTGTCTAACACTATGACAGCCTTATCTAACACTATGACAGCCCTGTCTAACCCTATGACAGCCCTGTCTAACCCTATGACAGCCCTGTCTAACTCTATGACAGCCTTATCTAACCCTATGACAGCCCTGTCTAACCCTATGACAGCCTTATCTAACCCTATGACAGCCCTGTCTAACCCTATGACAGCCCTGTCTAACACTATGACAGCCTTATCTAACCCTATGACAGCCCTGTCTAACCCTATGACAGCCCTGTCTAACCCTATGACAGCCCTGTCTAACTCTATGACAGCCCTGTCTAACTCTATGACAGCCCTGTCTAACACTATGACAGCCTTATCTAACCCTATGACAGCCCTGTCTAACACTATGACAGCCCTGTCTAACTCTATGACAGCCCTGTCTAACACTATGACAGCCCTGTCTAACCCTATGACAGCCCTGTCTAACACTATGACAGCCCTGTCTAACCCTATGACAGCCTTATCTAACCCTATGACAGCCCTGTCTAACCCTATGACAGCCTTATCTAACCCTATGACAGCCTTATCTAACCCTATGACAGCCCTGTCTAACCCTATGACAGCCTTATCTAACCCTATGACAGCCCTGTCTAACCCTATGACAGCCCTGTCTAACCCTATGACAGCCTTATCTAACTCTATGACAGCCCTGTCTAACACTATGACAGCCTTATCTAACCCTATGACAGCCCTGTCTAACTCTATGACAGCCCTGTCTAACACTATGACAGCCCTGTCTAACACTATGACAGCCCTGTCTAACCCTATGACAGCCCTGTCTAACCCTATGACAGCCCTGTACCTAACCCTATGACAGCCCAACCTAACCCTATGACAGCCCTGTACCTAACCCTATGACAGCCTTATCTAACCGTATGACAGCCCTGTCTAACCCTATGACAGCCCTGTCTAATTAATTTTGTTAATTTTGCCATTTAGCAGACGCTTTTATCCAAAGCGACTTACAATTACGAATTACAGGGACATTCCCCCTGGAGTTACTGAGGGCTAAGTGCCTTACCCAAGGGCACACTAGTAGTGGTGTGGCTTCAGGCGGGATTTGAACTCACAACCTTCCGATCACAAGTCCAACTCACTATCCACTAGACCACCACTACCCCTGTCTAACACTATGACAGCCTTATCTAACTCTATGACAGCCTTATCTAACCCTATGACAGCCTTATCTAACTCTATGACAGCCCTGTCTAACACTATGACAGCCTTATCTAACCCTATGACAGCACTGTCTAACACTATGACAGCCTTATCTAACTTTATGACAGCCTTATCTAACCCTATGACAGCCTTATCTAACCCTATGACAGCCTTATCTAACCCTATGACAGCCCTGTCTAACCCTATGACAGTCCTGTCTAACACTATGACAGCCTTATCTAACCCTATGACAGCCCTGTCTAACTCTATGACAGCCCTGTCTAACTCTATGACAGCCCTGTCTAACTCTATGACAGCCTTATCTAACCCTATGACAGCCTTATCTAACCCTATGACAGCCCTGTCTAACCCTATGACAGCCCTGTCTAACCCTATGACAGCCTTATCTAACACTATGACAGCCCTGTCTAACACTATGACAGCCCTGTCTAACTCTATGACAGCCCTGTCTAACCCTATGACAGCCCTGTCTAACCCTATGACAGCCTTATCTAACCCTATGACAGCCCTGTCTAACACTATGACAGCCCTGTCTAACTCTATGACAGCCTTATCTAACCCTATGACAGCCCTGTCTAACTCTATGACAGCCCTGTCTAACCCTATGACAGCCCTGTCTAACCCTATGACAGCCCTGTCTAACCCTATGACAGCCTTATCTAACCCTATGACAGCCCTGTCTAACCCTATGACAGCCTTATCTAACTCTATGACAGCCCTGTCTAACACTATGACAGCCTTATCTAACCCTATGACAGCCTTATCTAACCCTATGACAGCCCTGTCTAACCCTATGACAGCCTTATCTAACCCTATGACAGCCTTATCTAACCCTATGACAGCCCTGTCTAACACTATGACAGCCCTGTCTAACCCTATGACAGCCTTATCTAACCCTATGACAGCCTTATCTAACCCTATGACAGCCCTGTCTAACACTATGACAGCCCTGTCTAACCCTATGACAGCCCTGTCTAACCCTATGACAGCCCTATCTAACCCTATGACAGCCCTGTCTAACACTATGACAGCCCTGTCTAACCCTATGACAGCCTTATCTAACCCTATGACAGCCCTGTCTAACTCTATGACAGCCTTATCTAACTCTATGACAGCCCTGTCTAACCCTATGACAGCCTTATCTAACCCTATGACAGCCCTGTCTAACACTATGACAGCCTTATCTAACACTATGACAGCCTTATCTAACCCTATGACAGCCCTGTCTAACACTATGACAGCCCTGTCTAACACTATGACAGCCCTGTCTAACCCTATGACAGCCTTATCTAACACTATGACAGCCTTATCTAACCCTATGACAGCCTTATCTAACTCTATGACAGCCCTGTCTAACTCTATGACAGCCTTATCTAACCCTATGACAGCCTTATCTAACCCTATGACAGCCCTGTCTAACTCTATGACAGCCTTATCTAACACTATGACAGCCTTATCTAACCCTATGACAGCCTTATCTAACTCTATGACAGCCCTGTCTAACCCTATGACAGCCTTATCTAACTCTATGACAGCCCTGTCTAACACTATGACAGCCTTATCTAACACTATGACAGCCCTGTCTAACCCTATGACAGCCCTGTCTAACCCTATGACAGCCCTGTCTAACTCTATGACAGCCTTATCTAACCCTATGACAGCCCTGTCTAACCCTATGACAGCCTTATCTAACCCTATGACAGCCCTGTCTAACCCTATGACAGCCCTGTCTAACACTATGACAGCCTTATCTAACCCTATGACAGCCCTGTCTAACCCTATGACAGCCCTGTCTAACCCTATGACAGCCCTGTCTAACTCTATGACAGCCCTGTCTAACTCTATGACAGCCCTGTCTAACACTATGACAGCCTTATCTAACCCTATGACAGCCCTGTCTAACACTATGACAGCCCTGTCTAACTCTATGACAGCCCTGTCTAACACTATGACAGCCCTGTCTAACCCTATGACAGCCCTGTCTAACACTATGACAGCCCTGTCTAACCCTATGACAGCCTTATCTAACCCTATGACAGCCCTGTCTAACCCTATGACAGCCTTATCTAACCCTATGACAGCCTTATCTAACCCTATGACAGCCCTGTCTAACCCTATGACAGCCTTATCTAACCCTATGACAGCCCTGTCTAACCCTATGACAGCCCTGTCTAACCCTATGACAGCCTTATCTAACTCTATGACAGCCCTGTCTAACACTATGACAGCCTTATCTAACCCTATGACAGCCCTGTCTAACTCTATGACAGCCCTGTCTAACACTATGACAGCCCTGTCTAACACTATGACAGCCCTGTCTAACCCTATGACAGCCCTGTCTAACCCTATGACAGCCCTGTCTAACCCTATGACAGCCCTGTCTAACCCTATGACAGCCCTGTCTAACCCTATGACAGCCTTATCTAACTCTATGACAGCCCTGTCTAACCCTATGACAGCCTTATCTAACCCTATGACAGCCTTATCTAACCCTATGACAGCCCTGTCTAACACTATGACAGCCTTATCTAACCCTATGACAGCCCTGTCTAACACTATGACAGCCTTATCTAACCCTATGACAGCCCTGTCTAACCCTATGACAGCCTTATCTAACCCTATGACAGCCCTGTCTAACTCTATGACAGCCTTATCTAACCCTATGACAGCCCTGTCTAACACTATGACAGCCCTGTCTAATCCTATGACAGCCTTATCTAACACTATGACAGCCCTGTCTAACCCTATGACAGCCCTGTCTAACCCTATGACAGCCTTATCTAACTCTATGACAGCCCTGTCTAACACTATGACAGCCCTGTCTAACCCTATGACAGCCTTATCTAACACTATGACAGCCTTATCTAACTCTATGACAGCCCTGTCTAACCCTATGACAGCCCTGTCTAACTCTATGACAGCCCTGTCTAACCCTATGACAGCCCTGTCTAACACTATGACAGCCTTATCTAACCCTATGACAGCCTTATCTAACCCTATGACAGCCTTATCTAACCCTATGACAGCCTTATCTAACCCTATGACAGCCCTGTCTAACCCTATGACAGCCCTATCTAACCCTATGACAGCCCTGTCTAACTCTATGACAGCCTTATCTAACCCTATGACAGCCCTGTCTAACACTATGACAGCCCTGTCTAACACTATGACAGCCCTGTCTAACACTATGACAGCCTTATCTAACCCTATGACAGCCTTATCTAACCCTATGACAGCCCTGTCTAACCCTATGACAGCCCTGTCTAACCCTATGACAGCCTTATCTAACTCTATGACAGCCCTGTCTAACACTATGACAGCCCTGTCTAACCCTATGACAGCCCTGTCTAACCCTATGACAGCCCTGTCTAACTGTATGACAGCCCTGTCTAACTCTATGACAGCCCTGTCTAACCCTATGACAGCCCTGTCTAACCCTATGACAGCCCTGTCTAACACTATGACAGCCCTGTGACAGCCCTGTCTAACCCTATGACAGCCTTATCTAACTCTATGACAGCCCTGTCTAACCCTATGACAGCCTTATCTAACCCTATGACAGCCTTATCTAACCCTATGACAGCCCTGTCTAACCCTATGACAGCCTTATCTAACCCTATGACAGCCCTGTCTAACACTATGCCAGCCCTGTCTAACCCTATGACAGCCTTATCTAACTCTATGACAGCCCTGTCTAACACTATGCCAGCCCTGTCTAACTCTATGACAGCCCTGTCTATGAATGAATGAATGGTCTTTATTGTCATTGATATAGTACAGGTACCATACAACGAAATTTGGGAGGGGGGGCTCCCCTGGTGCTAGGAAAAAAAACTAAAAACAAGAAGGGAAAAGAGCTGGTTTACATAAATAAAGGCTATGTACACTATCCACTATACTATACTATACAAATAAAACACTGTGCTGTACTCTATGCTATGCTATACATATCCTAACATTTCCTATCTCTGAACCTTATGTACCCTATGTACCCTTATGTAACTCTATGACAGCCTTATCTAACCCTATGACAGCCCTATCTAACTCTATGACAGCCTTATCTAACCCTATGACAGCCCTGTCTAACACTATGACAGCCCTGTCTAACTCTATGACAGCCCTGTCTAACCCTATGACAGCCTTATCTAACCCTATGACAGCCCTGTCTAACCCTATGACAGCCTTATCTAACACTATGACAGCCCTGTCTAACCCTATGACAGCCTTATCTAACCCTATGACAGCCCTGTCTAACCCTATGACAGCCTTGTCTAACCCTATGACAGCCTTATCTAACACTATGACAGCCCTGTCTAACCCTATGACAGCCTTATCTAACCCTATGACAGCCTTATCTAACTCTATGACAGCCCTGTCTAACACTATGACAGCCTTATCTAACCCTATGACAGCACTGTCTAACACTATGACAGCCTTATCTAACTTTATGACAGCCTTATCTAACCCTATGACAGCCTTATCTAACCCTATGACAGCCTTATCTAACCCTATGACAGCCCTGTCTAACCCTATGACAGTCCTGTCTAACACTATGACAGCCTTATCTAACCCTATGACAGCCCTGTCTAACTCTATGACAGCCCTGTCTAACTCTATGACAGCCCTGTCTAACTCTATGACAGCCTTATCTAACCCTATGACAGCCTTATCTAACCCTATGACAGCCCTGTCTAACCCTATGACAGCCCTGTCTAACCCTATGACAGCCTTATCTAACACTATGACAGCCCTGTCTAACACTATGACAGCCCTGTCTAACTCTATGACAGCCCTGTCTAACCCTATGACAGCCCTGTCTAACCCTATGACAGCCTTATCTAACCCTATGACAGCCCTGTCTAACACTATGACAGCCCTGTCTAACTCTATGACAGCCTTATCTAACCCTATGACAGCCCTGTCTAACTCTATGACAGCCCTGTCTAACCCTATGACAGCCCTGTCTAACCCTATGACAGCCCTGTCTAACCCTATGACAGCCTTATCTAACCCTATGACAGCCCTGTCTAACCCTATGACAGCCTTATCTAACTCTATGACAGCCCTGTCTAACACTATGACAGCCTTATCTAACCCTATGACAGCCTTATCTAACCCTATGACAGCCCTGTCTAACCCTATGACAGCCTTATCTAACCCTATGACAGCCTTATCTAACCCTATGACAGCCCTGTCTAACACTATGACAGCCCTGTCTAACCCTATGACAGCCTTATCTAACCCTATGACAGCCTTATCTAACCCTATGACAGCCCTGTCTAACACTATGACAGCCCTGTCTAACCCTATGACAGCCCTGTCTAACCCTATGACAGCCCTATCTAACCCTATGACAGCCCTGTCTAACACTATGACAGCCCTGTCTAACCCTATGACAGCCTTATCTAACCCTATGACAGCCCTGTCTAACTCTATGACAGCCTTATCTAACTCTATGACAGCCCTGTCTAACCCTATGACAGCCTTATCTAACCCTATGACAGCCCTGTCTAACACTATGACAGCCTTATCTAACACTATGACAGCCTTATCTAACCCTATGACAGCCCTGTCTAACACTATGACAGCCCTGTCTAACACTATGACAGCCCTGTCTAACCCTATGACAGCCTTATCTAACACTATGACAGCCTTATCTAACCCTATGACAGCCTTATCTAACTCTATGACAGCCCTGTCTAACTCTATGACAGCCTTATCTAACCCTATGACAGCCTTATCTAACCCTATGACAGCCCTGTCTAACTCTATGACAGCCTTATCTAACACTATGACAGCCTTATCTAACCCTATGACAGCCTTATCTAACTCTATGACAGCCCTGTCTAACCCTATGACAGCCTTATCTAACTCTATGACAGCCCTGTCTAACACTATGACAGCCTTATCTAACACTATGACAGCCCTGTCTAACCCTATGACAGCCCTGTCTAACCCTATGACAGCCCTGTCTAACTCTATGACAGCCTTATCTAACCCTATGACAGCCCTGTCTAACCCTATGACAGCCTTATCTAACCCTATGACAGCCCTGTCTAACCCTATGACAGCCCTGTCTAACACTATGACAGCCTTATCTAACCCTATGACAGCCCTGTCTAACCCTATGACAGCCCTGTCTAACCCTATGACAGCCCTGTCTAACTCTATGACAGCCCTGTCTAACTCTATGACAGCCCTGTCTAACACTATGACAGCCTTATCTAACCCTATGACAGCCCTGTCTAACACTATGACAGCCCTGTCTAACTCTATGACAGCCCTGTCTAACACTATGACAGCCCTGTCTAACCCTATGACAGCCCTGTCTAACACTATGACAGCCCTGTCTAACCCTATGACAGCCTTATCTAACCCTATGACAGCCCTGTCTAACCCTATGACAGCCTTATCTAACCCTATGACAGCCTTATCTAACCCTATGACAGCCCTGTCTAACCCTATGACAGCCTTATCTAACCCTATGACAGCCCTGTCTAACCCTATGACAGCCCTGTCTAACCCTATGACAGCCTTATCTAACTCTATGACAGCCCTGTCTAACACTATGACAGCCTTATCTAACCCTATGACAGCCCTGTCTAACTCTATGACAGCCCTGTCTAACACTATGACAGCCCTGTCTAACACTATGACAGCCCTGTCTAACCCTATGACAGCCCTGTCTAACCCTATGACAGCCCTGTCTAACCCTATGACAGCCCTGTCTAACCCTATGACAGCCCTGTCTAACCCTATGACAGCCTTATCTAACTCTATGACAGCCCTGTCTAACCCTATGACAGCCTTATCTAACCCTATGACAGCCTTATCTAACCCTATGACAGCCCTGTCTAACACTATGACAGCCTTATCTAACCCTATGACAGCCCTGTCTAACACTATGACAGCCTTATCTAACCCTATGACAGCCCTGTCTAACCCTATGACAGCCTTATCTAACCCTATGACAGCCCTGTCTAACTCTATGACAGCCTTATCTAACCCTATGACAGCCCTGTCTAACACTATGACAGCCCTGTCTAATCCTATGACAGCCTTATCTAACACTATGACAGCCCTGTCTAACCCTATGACAGCCCTGTCTAACCCTATGACAGCCTTATCTAACTCTATGACAGCCCTGTCTAACACTATGACAGCCCTGTCTAACCCTATGACAGCCTTATCTAACACTATGACAGCCTTATCTAACTCTATGACAGCCCTGTCTAACCCTATGACAGCCCTGTCTAACTCTATGACAGCCCTGTCTAACCCTATGACAGCCCTGTCTAACACTATGACAGCCTTATCTAACCCTATGACAGCCTTATCTAACCCTATGACAGCCTTATCTAACCCTATGACAGCCTTATCTAACCCTATGACAGCCCTGTCTAACCCTATGACAGCCCTATCTAACCCTATGACAGCCCTGTCTAACTCTATGACAGCCTTATCTAACCCTATGACAGCCCTGTCTAACACTATGACAGCCCTGTCTAACACTATGACAGCCCTGTCTAACACTATGACAGCCTTATCTAACCCTATGACAGCCTTATCTAACCCTATGACAGCCCTGTCTAACCCTATGACAGCCCTGTCTAACCCTATGACAGCCTTATCTAACTCTATGACAGCCCTGTCTAACACTATGACAGCCCTGTCTAACCCTATGACAGCCCTGTCTAACCCTATGACAGCCCTGTCTAACTGTATGACAGCCCTGTCTAACTCTATGACAGCCCTGTCTAACCCTATGACAGCCCTGTCTAACCCTATGACAGCCCTGTCTAACACTATGACAGCCCTGTGACAGCCCTGTCTAACCCTATGACAGCCTTATCTAACTCTATGACAGCCCTGTCTAACCCTATGACAGCCTTATCTAACCCTATGACAGCCTTATCTAACCCTATGACAGCCCTGTCTAACCCTATGACAGCCTTATCTAACCCTATGACAGCCCTGTCTAACCCTATGACAGCCTTATCTAACCCTATGACAGCCCTGTCTAACACTATGCCAGCCCTGTCTAACCCTATGACAGCCTTATCTAACTCTATGACAGCCCTGTCTAACACTATGCCAGCCCTGTCTAACTCTATGACAGCCCTGTCTATGAATGAATGAATGGTCTTTATTGTCATTGATATAGTACAGGTACCATACAACGAAATTTGGGAGGGGGGGCTCCCCTGGTGCTAGGAAAAAAAACTAAAAACAAGAAGGGAAAAGAGCTGGTTTACATAAATAAAGGCTATGTACACTATCCACTATACTATACTATACAAATAAAACACTGTGCTGTACTCTATGCTATGCTATACATATCCTAACATTTCCTATCTCTGAACCTTATGTACCCTATGTACCCTTATGTAACTCTATGACAGCCTTATCTAACCCTATGACAGCCCTATCTAACTCTATGACAGCCTTATCTAACCCTATGACAGCCCTGTCTAACACTATGACAGCCCTGTCTAACTCTATGACAGCCCTGTCTAACCCTATGACAGCCTTATCTAACCCTATGACAGCCCTGTCTAACCCTATGACAGCCTTATCTAACACTATGACAGCCCTGTCTAACCCTATGACAGCCTTATCTAACCCTATGACAGCCCTGTCTAACCCTATGACAGCCTTATCTAACACTATGACAGCCCTGTCTAACCCTATGACAGCCTTATCTAACCCTATGACAGCCCTGTCTAACTCTATGACAGCCCTGTCTAACACTATGACAGCCTTATCTAACCCTATGACAGCCCTGTCTAACCCTATGACAGCCCTGTCTAACACTATGACAGCCCTGTCTAACACTATGACAGCCCTGTCTAACCCTATGACAGCCCTGTCTAACCCTATGACAGCCCTGTCTAACCCTATGACAGCCCTGTCTAACTCTATGACAGCCTTATCTAACTCTATGACAGCCCTGTCTAACTCTATGACAGCCTTATCTAACCCTATGACAGCCCTATCTAACTCTATGACAGCCTTATCTAACCCTATGACAGCCCTGTCTAACCCTATGACAGCCCTGTCTAACCCTATGACAGCCTTATCTAACCCTATGACAGCCCTGTCTAACCCTATGACAGCCCTGACTAACTCTATGACAGCCCTGTCTAACACTATGACAGCCTTATCTAACCCTATGACAGCCTTATCTAACTCTATGACAGCCTTATCTAACCCTATGACAGCCCTGTCTAACTCTATGACAGCCCTGTCTAACACTATGACAGCCCTGTCTAACACTATGACAGCCCTGTCTAACACTATGACAGCCCTGTCTAACTCTATGACAGCCCTGTCTAACACTATGACAGCCTTATCTAACCCTATGACAGCCTTATCTAACCCTATGACAGCCCTGTCTAACCCTATGACAGCCCTGTCTAACCCTATGACAGCCTTATCTAACCCTATGACAGCCCTGTCTAACACTATGACAGCCTTATCTAACCCTATGACAGCCCTGTCTAACCCTATGACAGCCCTGTCTAACCCTATGACAGCCTTATCTAACCCTATGACAGCCCTGTCTAACCCTATGACAGCCTTATCTAACTCTATGACAGCCCTGTCTAACACTATGACAGCCTTATCTAACCCTATGACAGCCTTATCTAACCCTATGACAGCCCTGTCTAACCCTATGACAGCCCTGTCTAACCCTATGACAGCCCTGTCTAACCCTATGACAGCCCTGTCTAACACTATGACAGCCTTATCTAACTCTATGACAGCCTTATCTAACCCTATGACAGCCCTGTCTAACCCTATGACAGCCCTGTCTAACCCTATGACAGCCCTGTCTAACCCTATGACAGTCTTATCTAACTCTATGACAGCCTTATCTAACTCTATGACAGCCCTGTCTAACCCTATGACAGCCTTATCTAACTCTATGACAGCCTTATCTAACCCTATGACAGCCCTGTCTAACCCTATGACAGCCTTATATAACTCTATGACAGCCTTATCTAACTCTATGACAGCCCTGTCTAACCCTATGACAGCCCTACCGTCTCTATAGAGCAGGGGTGCTCACACTTTTTAGGCTTGTGAGCTACTTTTCAAATTACCAGCTCAACAAGATCTACCAACCAAATGAAACATATTGCCATTGCTGCGAACACAAAAATGTACTGTAATAATAACAAATTAAGGCCACGCTACACTGTTTCAAAATCAAAGAAGAGATTTATTAAACTATATAACAAATATTCACACTGGTAGTCCATTAACATTAACATTAACTCAGGAGCTCTGAGTGGTTTACACCAGACTGGCCAGTGCCAAGCCAGGTGCCATCGACGTCTCCGGGCGGCGGAGTGTGTGTGTGTGTGTCTGTCTGTCTGTCTGTGTGTGTCTGTCTGTCTGTCTGTGTGTGTGTGTGTGTGTGTGTGTGTCTGTCTGTCTGTCTGTGTGTGCATGTGTGTGTGCTTGTGTCTGTCTGTCTGTCTGTGTGTGTGTGTGTGTGTGTGTGTGTGTGTGTGTGTGTGTGCTTGTCTGTGTGTGTGTGTGTGTGTGTGTGTTGTGAGGCGGCGCGGGGCTGAGTGATGCCCTCTCCTGTGTGGTCCAGACGGGAGGCGTCCCCGGCTACTTTAAAAAAAAAAAAGATTTAAATGTTTTTTTTTTTTACTTCTTTTTTTTTTTTTTTTTTTTCTTCAATGCCGTGTGATCTACCCACACTACCTTCGCGATCGACCGGTCGATCGCGATCGACGTAATGAGCACCCCTGCTATAGAGGAAGCACCTCTCTTCCTGGTTGGAGCTACA
>NC_137681.1:29507012-29534512 GCF_963989245.1 Nansenia antarctica | reverse complement strand
GACATTTCAGTCAGCTTCAGTCCATGGGCTACAATCTACAGAGCCTCCAGCAAGATCTCACACTCATTGCAGCATTATGACAGTGTTGTGGATTTAATTGAGTCGTAATAGATTGAGTAAACCTCATGAAGCACAAAGAGCTTAAATCAATTGTCTCCAAAGAGGTCTTTTATTAAGCAAAGTCGCATGAGCGCAGAGAGAAAATAGCAGACAAAAAGCCCAACATTGGGCGGGACTCATATTTATAGAGCTGTCCTTGGTCATGAGGTCACTATTCTTGGGAACTAATCATATTATACAAATCTTGCAAATTTGGATTGCACAAGTTATGGGCCCTGTCCACAGTCAGAATTATTCACTGCGCCACAGTTCTTGGAACATCTCTTACAGGAAGGAAATGGGCCTTCCTTTTGAGTGCTAGATTCGCCAAACTGTAGAGAGACCCAATTCTCAGTATAAAATGATATAAAACTATAACAACAGCATTACCATCGACTGAATGAAGACCCACCGGATTCTGACCCAGGTCTAACACCAAGACTGTTAGGGCGTTCACACCGGCAAAGAACCGTTAGCGAACCAAGTCTGGAACCGGCCGGCACGTTCAGACCGAAACTCAATTGGTTCGGAGCCTGAAAAGTTGGTTCGCAGCGGGAACCAGAAAATAGTGGTTCTGAAGCGGGAACCAAAACGTAGAATAGTCACGTCGTCAGTGGGTGTGTCATATTCTAGGCTGCAGAGACCAGCAAGAAGGAAGTAGACAAAATGTAATCTAATCTAAATCTAATCATTAGTGATCAAAAACAATATCAAAAGTTTCATTATTCTCTCTATCTTCCTCACATGCTCAGCAAACACACACACACACCCACACGCGCGCGGACATGCGCGAACGCACATTTCGTAAGCCATTTCTATTCCAGTAATGGAGCAGCTGATTAGTAAGAGAACACGTTTATTTCAGATACTGTAGTGGAAGATATTCTCCTCATTTCCAGTGAAGTAGCTGCCATCTAGTTGTGACATTTTTGTTTATCTCGCCCCTTCATCACCCAGCGTTGATGACGAGGATGGTTCAGGTTACACTGGTATGAACGCGGGCTGGTTCGTCAGACAGCACCAAGGTTCGGAGGTTCCAGAACGCGAACCGGCACGGTTCTTTGCTGGTGTGAAAGCCCTATCAGTGAGTCTACTGAACTGAAGCCGGTTGGGGCATTTCCTCAAGAAGATATCGTATAAGTGTTTCAGGTGTCGGGTTACTAATCATGTCAACGTTGTTTCATCGTAAAACCATCCCTGTTTCACCTGACAGGACGTTCTTAAACAGAGCGTCTCCAAACAGTCTGACTGAAACTTCAAAACTTCAAAGTCTCTGTAGACTCCACGGCAAGTCTCAGAAGAAACAGATGAAACATCACACGTCTGATGTTTGTGTTTGAGACGCTCCAGCGAGACTAAAGACCGCACCTGACATCACCTCCACCGCAGCGTAACCGTGACGATAAAGGGTGTTCACACACCACACCGTCGACCAGCCCATGTCTGTCTGAGAGATAAAGGGTGTTCACACACCACACCGTCGACCAGCCCATGTCTGTCTGAGAGAGTTGTCACGGCGAAGCCTCCGTTGTCTTGTTGGTGTTGACAGGCCTGCCGTACAGACGGCTAGGAGGGGAGGACAGACTATTGTGCTCCCAGCTCTGTGGCACGTCAAGCTTAGCCAAACAAACAGCTGCGTTTCCTAAAGAGAACGTCAACAAACATACAACAAAAGTATATGGTGTGTGTGTGTATGTGTGTGCACCCGCGCGTGTGTGAGAACGGCGCACTGTGGGAAGATGCGAGTGGGTGATTGCAGTGTTCTGTAACACTGTATTGTCCAATGACATTATACGTTGACTAAGCACAGACAAAAACATCCAGAGGCGTTACACTCCTACACACACACACAGCAAGATTACACTCATACCCACACACACACACAGCAAGATTACACTCCTACACACACACACACACACACGGCAAGTTTCTCGGAGACCTGAGATGAGGTGAAGAAATATGCTGTACTTTTCCAAAAAGTGGAGCGAGTATACTGTGTGTGTGTGTGTGTGTGTGTGTGTATGTGTGTTTGTGCGTGCATTTGCATGCGTGTGTGCGTGTGCATGCGTGTGCGTGTGCGTGTGTGCGTGTGGCCTGTGTGTGTGTGTGTGTGTGTGTGTGTCAGCCACAGCCAGACAGTGAGGCGTTAGCTCATCAGGCTAACCCAGCACATCAGCAGTACTGCACAGTCTGTCTGCACCCAGGGAGCAGAGAGAGAGAGAGTGAGGGAGAAAGAGAGAGAGAGGGGGACCACAGGGCAGACAGACAGGGCCAGCCCAGCCTCCAGACCTCCAGACCCAGACAGCGGGGCTTCACTCTGGGACACGCCAGCCCTCAAAGGGCCCTAAAATTTACGGCTCTCTGGAGAAAAACCCAGGCAGAAGTGCCATAGGGCAACCGAACGAGAAAAACAACTCGGAGAAGAAGCTACGAGTGCGACCCAGGCAGGCATGTACGCAGGCCCCCGCGCTGCTCTGCTCTGCTCCAGAGCCCCAACAGGGGAACGTCTACGGGTGATAATTTATGGCCTGCATGCAGACTCAACTCAACGCCTCAGCTCCACGCCCCCACCGTGGAGGAGCAGGGCAGAGGGTGGTTCTTGTCTGTGCTGGGGTTGGGGTTGTTGGAGTTTGTTGTATTATGAGAAAGAAAGAAAGTCGTTTGAGGGTGATTAGGTGGTGATGGGAGGGTAATGGCCGCCCGCCTTTGAGTGACGGGACAGTCAATGTTAATGTAAGCTGTCCTGTGATAAGATCTGGTAGAGGGGAAGTGCTGTGAGGAAAATTAGAGAGTGACAATAAATTATACATTATCTTTATGGCTTGAGATCGTTAAATCATCCACGGTTATGAGTACCCATCAGTGTGTGTGTGTGTGTGGGGGGGGGGTGTGTGTGTGTGTGTGTGTGTGTGTGTAAAGGTGAGTAGGCCTAGTGTATGTGTGTGTGTGTGTGTGTGTGTGTGTGTGTGTGTGTGTGTGTGTGTGAAGGTGAGTAGGCCTAGTGTATGTGTGTGTGTGTGTGTGTGTGTGTGTGTGTGTGTGTGTGTGTGTAAAGGTGAGTAGGCCTAGTAGTGTATGTGTGTGTGTGTGTGTGTGTGTGTGTGTGTAAAGGTGAGTAGGCCTAGTGTGTGTGTGTGTGTGTGTGTGTGTGTGTGTGCGTGTGTGTGTGTGTGTGTGTGTGTGTGTGTGTGTAAAGGTGAGTAGGCCTAGTGTATGTGTGTGTGTGTGTGTGTGTGTGTGTGTGTGTGTGTGTGAAGGTGAGTAGGCCTAGTGTATGTGTGTGTGTGTGTGTGTGTGTGTGTGTGTGTGTGTGTGTGTGTGTGTGTGTGTGTAAAGGTGAGTAGGCCTAGTAGTGTATGTGTGTGTGTGTGTGTGTGTGTGTGTAAAGGTGAGTAGGCCTAGTGTGTGTGTGTGTGTGTGTGTGTGTATGTGTAAAGGTGAGTAGGCCTAGTGTATGTGTGTGTGTGTGTGTGTGTGTGTGTGTGTGTGTGTGTGTGTGTGTGTGTGTGTGTGTAAAGGTGAGTAGGCCAAGTGTATGTGTCAGATATCACGTGTTGTGTTGTTGAGCTCAGACCTCCAGACATCAACAGTAGGTGGAGGGTTAGGTGGAGGGTTAGGTGGAGGGTTAGGGTTAGGTGGAGGGTTAGGTGGAGGGTTAGGGTTAGGAGGAGGGTTAGGTGGAGGTGGGACGGTGCTGACGTGGTCAAGAGCAACAACCACAAGTTGACGAATACAAACACCTTTACTTTGAATTCAGTTGATTTGTGCATGCGAAGAACAATAATAAAGTGACCAAAAAACTGCAATCATTTGAATTCTCTTTTTAATCATTGGGTTAGGGTTAGGGTTAGGGTTAAGGGTTAGTTAACCCTAAGCATAACTCTAACGCTCTTGCTGAATAAGGTATGCAAAAACCCTCAGGCCTTCCACCTTTACAGAATACTGTAAGTGTGACAAGTACTGTGAATTACCTGAGACAACAATGCGTTACTGGTTTGATGTGAAGGAATGAAAGACAGACATACATACCCAGGCCCCTACAAGACCTTCACAATAACCATGTCCAGAACGCCCATGTTGTACCAGTGTGTTACGTAACAGAAGTCAGATATACTGTATCATTGTAGGATTTGCATGCGTTCGAATGTTAGACGAGACTGCCCTCTTGTGTCAAAATGACAACATTCAATCATACAGCAAATTCTGTCAAACATTGTAGATTATCTGCTACTTTACAATAACTGCAATATATAATGTATTACTTGACATATAATGAATGTAGTGAAAAGGAAGAAAATAGCCAGAAGATAACATAATGTTCTTAAAATCTTTACTTTACTATTCTATTCAGCTGTGGTGAGTATGAGTCTCAAAGACAATAGCAGCTCTCTCTCTGGTGTCACCTGGGTTTGGGGAGCTGGGGATGTATATATTAGATGGGTGTGTCCTCAGCTCTCTCTCTTCCTTCCTTCTGATTTGGGTTCCTTTGGGGTTTGTTTGTAAGGTCTCTGGGTACCCGGTTTTGGGGCCTTTCAGTTTTACACTACATACATCCATACACCTCTTACACATACAACATACATTATACAACCATTCACTCATGGCATACACTACTGATTCTTATCCATAATCATATACATGTTATTTTGTTTATTTTGGCTCATTTACTTAAATACAACTTTAATTGTATCATTTAAACACATGTGTGGACTCCCTTATTTGTTACTACCTTCGGGTGTGTAACACATCACACAGGACAGACATTACACCATAACTACATGAGACAGCTACATTATACCATAACTACAATACACATCATAGATGAAAGGCCAGATACACAGCAGTCATAAGAGAGGTGAGAGAAGCGTATTCATCTATTGGTATCAAAGGCTAAGAGAAGAGCTCCAGACATCACACGTCACAGTTAGAAGTGGCATCATAACTCTTGGACTACACATGTCAGATATTGTTACATACAATCGTTTTCCAAGGGGAAACACACCTGCTCATGGTAGTAGGTCTTGTTCCAGAAGTGCTCTACGGCTTGTAGGTGGTCAACGCTCAGATTAAACATCTGGAATAACGTGTAAGAAAACATATTCAGACATTTCTACAGATGAAATTATCATAACTTCAATTCAATTGAGAATAATATACAATTGAGAATATATAATAATAATAATAATAATAATAATAATAATAATAATAATAATAATAATAATAATAATATAGGCTATATGTAATAATATTATCCGTCCAGATATAGAATCAACTTCAGGCATTTTATTGCTAAAATCCATAACAGTGTTTTTTGGAAATATCGAAGCGAATTGAGCAGAAATATTTATAAACGGTGTATAAACACACAGCATAAAAAGAATAATAGAACAGTAGTAATCAATAAAACACACAATAGCAATAACATAAACGACATAATAAAACAACCATACAATCCAAGGATGAATGACATGGGAAACAGCTATCTGCCATGGTAAAAAAAAAAAACATCATGACAAACCTTAGAGATCTTAGAGACCTTAGAGACCTTAGAGATCTTAGAGACCTCAGAGATCTTAGAGACCTTAGAGACCTTAGAGATCTTAGAGACCTTGGAGACCTTAGAGACCTTAGAGACCTTATGGCGCTTTTCCACTATCGGCCCGGATCGGGTCGGGTCGGCTCGCTTCGGCACGCTTCGGCACGCTTTTGAACAGTTCTGGTTTTCCACTATACACAACAGACCAGGAACTAGTAGGAGGAGTAGGCGATAGTAGGCGGAGTTACGCGTCATAACAGCGCGCCATGGTGGTGACGTATATTTTCACGAGACACAACACAGCCACAACAATAGCAACATGGAGGAACTTGAAGCTATCGTATACTTTTCCCTCGGCATGTGGTATATTATTAACTGTGTTTTTTTGGAGAGAAAGAGTCATGTTTTTTGAACCCTTAAAAGCACTGCCTTCACTTGTCTGCTTTATGAACTGTATGAGCATATGAGATGGCTACTGCCTGGCTACTGGAGGCACCCTTTGCGGGTTAATAACTTCGGTTTACCGTGGGTTAGGATAACAATTCAAACGTGTCCGGATAGGGGAGAGGACAGGGAATCCAAAACCATTTGAATGGTGTTGATACGACACTCTTATCACGGTAGACACAGCGCAGAGAGAATTCCCTGGTAAAACGTTTCTCTCCCCCCGCTGTCAGGGAGTTTCAACCAGCTGGCGCGGTGCTGCAGGCACAGGTTCATTGAGTTTACGGTTAAAAGCAGTGAGGTGATACGCAGGAGCCAGAGGCGGATTTAGGATTGTAGGAGATCCGGGGCTTAGCCCAGAGGGAGATTCTAATGTGCGCGCAGAGCGCGCCGGAAAAATTTGCTTTTTTTTTGCCGAAAACTCCATGTTTACTAGCTGTAACATTAACGTTACATCATTCTTTTTCACTTGTTACTCAGTCAACCAGAGTGCAGATATCAAAGACTATCAGCCTGTTATTCACTTTATTTGTACAAGTATTATCCTTTGTTTGATTTCTTACCATGTACCGTAACAGTACCTTGCTATGTTTCATTTTCATTATAACATAACGTTATGTTATGATAGCCAGCTAGCATTAGCAAACCGGAAAAGTAGTGTCAGTGAGTCAGTCACCTTTCTAATAAGATTCACAAACCTGAAACATCATCTATGTCATCACTGCTGGTGATGTCATTGTTGTCAGCTGCTGAAACTGCTGCTGCAACAGTTCTTGGCGCTTGTTTTGTTGAAAACAACTTTGGGATATCCATCCTTACAATTTTGCAAGTCAGGCACTGATTGAGATCACTTCTTCTTCAGGGCAGGGCAGGCTACGCAGTAGGCAGGCTAATGTCGCGCAGCTGCTGCCTCTCTGTTGGACTCCGGTACTGCACGTTACTCACGAGAGTTTTTTTTTTTTGAAAAGTAAAACATTCGGGGCTTTTCAGAAAACATCCGGGGCTTGAGCCCAAGTAGCCACCCCCTAGCGCCGCCCCTGCGCAGGACTATGCCGTATACCCACTAGGAAAGCCAAGGATTTCCATACACCCACTTAAAAATGTGTGAGGATATTTTAACGTAACGGCGTTTTGTGACAGAACTTTCACTTTCATTCATAAAATTCACCCCGTCTGGGTTACGAAGCACTTGACTTCTGGACCATTGGGACTGACTATAGCGTCATATACCATCAACGGGGGGAGATGCGACATGAAATATGTCAAAATGCTGCACTATCATGAACAGATCAGCCTTATAACATGTAATTTATATATATATATATATATATATATATATATATAACGTTAGACAGGGAGCGCATTTTTATGGCGTTCCGAAATGAACAATATGAGGCTGGGAGGGAAAAATCACAGTATACCCACTAGAAAAAACTAGACTACACCACTGGTTAAAAGCATATCTTCTCAGGGTGTCAGCTGGCTCAAAATTACCGTATACCAATGGTGAAGTTAGCAAATGAGTATTGTGTTTGTACCACCTCCATAGCCGGTGTTATTCACGGGCAAACACGGCGCCCTTTGCGGGTTAATAACTTCGGTTTACCGTGGGTTAGGATAACAATTCAAACGTGTCCGGATAGGGGAGAGGACAGGGAATCCAAAACCATTTGAATGGTGTCGATCCTACACTCCTATCACGTTCGACACAGCGCAGAGCGAATTCCCTGGTAAAACTTTTCTCTCCCCCCGCTGTCAACGGGAGTTTCAACCAGCAGGCGCGGTGCTGCAAGCAGCAGCGGGTGAACTCCCGGTTCATTGAGTTTACGGTTAAAAGCATAACTTCTCGGGGTGTCAGCGCGGTGGTTAAGGGCTCAAAATGACCGTAGACAGATGGTGAAGTTAGCAAAGGAGTATTGTGTTTGTACCACCTTCACAGCCGGTGTTATTCACGGGCAAAGACGGTGAATAATAGCGATTTTTGTGTTATGCTTGTTGTAAATAAAAGTTCTATGATGCATTGAAATGACATTAAACTAAGATAATACGATGGTCAGCATAATTTTTCGAATCTTTATTAATAAGCTATTACAGAAACTGTAGTGACATTTTCCAAGAGCGAATGTGGTATTTAAAGATGGCGGTTAGCGAAGAAATCTATGAACATGGGATGATGATTTCCATTGACCAATCAACGGTGTGCAGCGTCACACGTCACACGCAGCCTGGCAAAAAGGTTCCAGGTCTCAAAAAAGGTTCCTGCTCACGATGGGTAGCTAAAGAAGCGACCCGACCCGACCCGACCCGACCCAGGCCGACAAATGGAAAAGCGCCAAAGAAGCAGGCCAGCCCGGGCTGACCCGGGTCAGCCCTCTAGTGGAAAAGCCCCATTAGAGACCTTAGAGACGTTAGAGACCTTAGAGACCTTAGAGACCTTAGAGATCTTAGAGACCTTAGAAACCTTAGAGACCTTAGAGATCTTAGAGATCTTAGAGACCTTAGAGACCTCAGAGACCTCAGAGATCTTAGAGATCTTAGAGATCTTAGAGACCTTAGAGACCTTAGAGATCTTAGAGATCTTAGAGATCTTAGAGACCTCAGTGATCCTAATAGTGATTGTGTCTTAATATCAGATGCAAACGTCTGCGCTCAGGCAGGTGCTTCAGTACCATGCCCATCCGGACTAACAGACAAAGTTCAGTTTCTTCCCCAGGGCCATAAGTGCACTAAACTCGGCTCAGGTCTAAGAAAAACAAAACAAAAATCCCCTCTGTAACCCTCTGTGCAATACGAGAAACTACTGTGCAATAACCAAGGGAATAATAATAATGCAATGCAATAATAATAATAATAATAATAATAATAATAATAATAATAATAATAACTTTATTTGTATAGCGCTTTTCCTGCAAACGCTGCAGCTCAAAGTCCTTTAATCATTATATAATCATCATTTAATTATTTTGTAACTTAAATGCAATATTAAAAGGATGGGTTTTTATAATCTTAGTTTAATTATTTTGTCATTTAAAGGCAATATTAAAAAGATGGGTTTTTAGTCTTGACTTGAACATATTTGCTGAGGTTGCATCCCTAATCTAAACTGGCAGTGCATTCCACAATCTGGGTGCATAAAATGAGAATGCAGCCTCACCAAATCTCTTCTTTTGTACATGTGGTACACAGAATGTTCTATAACAATGTTCTATAACCCTGCAATATGTTTACATTCTTGTGTTATGTTTCATATACTGTATATAAGTTACTACTTCATATGTTTATATGTTTATAAAAGTACACAGTTACATGCTAACTCCCCCCTGTCTATATACCCCCCTGTGAATAGGCCATATTGTCACGCCCTCTACCTCTAGGTAGTGGGCAGTGCCTCTCTCTCTCTCTCTCTTTCCCTCTCTCCCTCTCTCTCTCTCTCTCCCTCTAATTGGCAGGAGTGGCTTCAGGTGTGCGTTTTGTCCGGCTGTTCACTATTACCTCTTCGTTAGCCCTGCATAAAGACCCGTTCCAGCCTTCACTTCTCTGCCAGATCGTAGCTTCAGCTTACCTACCCCTACCGGACTCCTGCTACCTGCCCTCCTCCTGCCTGCCCTACCTGCCCTCTTGCCTGCCTGCCTGCCTGCCCTACCGGCCTGACCCCTGCCTGCCTAACGACTACTCTTCCTGCCTAAGCCCCTGCCTGCCCCCCCTGCCTGCCGACACCCCTCCTGCCTATACCCCCTGCCTGCCTGCTGACTACGCCCCCTGCCTGACCCCCCGCTTGCCCTACGACCATTCTCTGCCTACTCCCTAAAATAAATCATACTTTATTTTACTTTAACCTGTCTCTGTCTGTGTCTGCGCTTGGGTTCCCTATCTGACCGTAACATATGTGTATTAGTTAGGCTGATAGGCATAACACACTGGCTGTGTCTCAGTGGTTATTGTTGTACCGTATTTATGTTTGCTTGACTGTGTCTCAGTGTGTATCGTTGTATTGGTTTGTTTACTGGCTGTCTTAGTGTCTATATGTTTTTAACAAAACGTTCTTAGTGTCTATAGTGTCTACTATGTTGTATCGCTGTGTTGATTGGTCATGTCCCAGCCCTTATTGTTTTATTATTGTCTTTCCTGACTGTGTATCAGTGCTTACTGCTGTATTGTTGTGTTTGCTTGGCTGTGTCCCAGTGCGTTTTGTTGTATTGTATTGTCTTGTGTTGCCTGTCTGCTTTTTGTGCTTACTGTTGTATTCCATTCTTGATGTCCGTTAGTGCTTTTGTTGTATTGTTTGTGTTACATGCATGTGTTTAATGCTTATTGTGCTTTGTTTTTAACATGTTTTATCTTTCAGCCCTCCTCCCCTTTCCCCTTATGAGGCAGGCCGGCATTGTAAATAAGAATTTTGTTCTTAATTGTCTCGCCTGGTAAAATAAAGGTAAATAATAACAATGGTGCATTTCATGACTAAAGCATGACATTTTGTCCAGTGTTTCTATAGACTGTAAACTTCATTTTTAGACATGGAGCCACTTCAGATTTGACCTCTGGTGTCAGGGAGACTCTAAACAAATGTCACTAATTTTCAGGAGTAAAATATTTCTGCAAATCATTCTAGACTTTTACTGTGCAATCTAGAACTTCCATTAACTGCAATTTATAATGTCTGCTTGAGTGCAGCATTCTTATGACATAGTACATTTTTAAATACATTTTATAATAATAATACATTAGACTTATATAGTGCTTTTCTAGACACTCAAAGACGCTTTACAAACTGAAAAGATAGAGTAGTAATAATAAAAAATAAACAAAAAATAAACAAAAGAAAGTATAGGGGCCTAATTAAGGTAGTGCTGGGGACACTTGGGAAGGGGAGGGGGAGAGGGTTAACTGGTGAAGGCAAGCTTGAAGAGGTGGGTTTTGAGGGCCTGTTTAAATGTTGGGAGGGTGTTGGCCTGTCTGATGTGGTTGGGGAGGGCGTTCCAGAGGGACGGGGCTGCGGCTGAAAAGGCCCTATCACCCCAGGTCCGGAGCTTGGTCCTGGTGGTCTTGAGGGTGGTTTGGTCGTCAAACCTGATTTTAGCCATTTTAGCAAAAATACTGGTCTGTTTCTTGCATTATGTCTAGTACTTCCAACACAAAATACAATACAAATATTTGGAAGAGCAACTTTTTAATAATGTGTCATTGTCCACCTAGCAGTCTCCTGAACAAGAGCAAAGGTCAGTGCACTTAAGGGCCTTTTTACACTTGCAGCGCATAATGCATCCTTTCTTGCATCCACAATGGATCAGTTCATAGCAGCTCTGTGAGGTCTCTGGTAATGTGGTCCAAAGTGGCTGCCATTCCATTCCTTCTTGGACCAAACCCCATTCAGAAGGGTTTGAGAGTTGAGGATCAGGAACTAAAGTTTTGATCCAGACATTCGCTTGATACATGGCCCGTTTTACATGTTGTTCTAATGCAGCCTTTGTAGGTGGGATATTCTCCAGTGGTCTAGATTTATGAGTAAAGAGCTGCTTTCTGGCCTCATTCACTTCCATAGTGTCACTTGTCCTATCATACATTAGGACAACAAAACGTTCTAATTGTAACATGGATAATTGACTTATATTGTTTTTCATTTTTATTAGGTCTTCGAATGCCTCTGTCACCTCAGGAAAAGCTTTCCAAGTGTCTCATGCCGTCTTTTTCCCTCTTCCAAATGATGACACTGTGTCACATCCTGTGAGAGCATGGAGCACAGGGAGAGTGGTACAGACAGCTTGATCTAGGGTGAGGGCCACTTCATGAATAGCAATATATTTGAAATGGCTGCCTGTACCAAGAGCTATCCACATCTCCTCAGGCTCAATCTTTGAGAACATGGATATAGACAGGACCGACTTGCTTTCTTAAACTGGGATTTCACATATGGCACAAAAATGTTGTCTGCATATTCCTGGAAGGTATTTGCTGTACCAGGATCACCAGTTCAGCATCTGAACCAAAGCTGCACTGAACACAGCATCAACCACGGGAACAGGTGGTGAGTCAGTGTCATCTGTGATTTTGTACCTATACACATCTTTCCTCCCTGCGACAAAGATGGTGGTGCTGCCTGGTTTTCTTGAGCATGAGCTCTTCCAAATATTTGTATTCTATTTTGTGTTGGAAGTACTGGACATAATGCAAGAAACAGACCAGTATTCTTGCTAAAATGTACTATGTTATAAGAATGTTGCATACATTCTAAATATTCCATTTGATGTCATAATGCACTCAAGCAGACAATACATTGCAGTTAATGGAAGTTCTAGATTGCACAGTAAAATTCGAGAATGATTTGCAGAAATATTTTACTCCTGAAAATTAGTGACATTTGTTTAGAGTCTCCCTGACACCAGAGGTCAAATCTGAAGTGGCTCCACATCTACAAATTAAGTTTACAGTCTATAGAAACACTGGACAAAATGTCATGCTTTAGTCATAAAATGCACAATTCTTATATATATATCAGAGCTTATCTGCTCCACTATATATAAGTATAGAAGTTACATAATAGATACATTCTCAGATTCCTACCGATCACTTATCCCCCTATTTAAATCCCCCTATTTATGTCTATTTATGTCTCATTCTTGTTTTTTATTATCTTAGGACTGTGTTTGATTGTTAGCACCTAGGGCCTGCATTTAAATTTCGTTGTACCTGTTACAATGACAATAAATATCATTCATTCATAAAGACCTAATTAGGTTGACAGATTGCTCCTCCATTGGTCCTCCATTTTGAAAATGGAGCATAATAATAATCTCAGAAGTGTTACATTTCTAGACCCCTATTCTCCTCCCCGAGACTTCTTCAGTTGTAAGGACACTCATATCTTTCCCTGTGCTACCTGAATCTCAGGTGACATGACAAATGAAAACTCAGTGTCTTGTAGTGTCGATAGTATTCATTTAGACTAATCTGAACTGAGTTTCAGGTTGGACAGGAGAGGATCCAGAATTCCCTCTTGAGCTCCTGTTTTCAGCTCAGTAGCCAGAAAGCAGAGAGCTCAGCCCTATCCAGGACCAGATCAGATAAGCAGCAGTGAACAGGAGACATTCCACAGGAGCCAGCTTGACCAGTTCTACAGTGATCCTGTGTGAAAACCAATCACGCAAGTGTGCCTAACTTGTTTTGTTTGATAATTCAATGGACTCAGATAGGTCAACAAAGAGACACGTGATGAATACAAACGGCAGGGCCTACATATATCATATATTAGGCTAATGTTGTTATAAACTATAACCTTTTCATATACTTGACACGTCATCATTATCAGTAATCCTTGTTAAATGTGTAATTGGAAGGAGTATAAATGGAGAGAAGCTCACAGGAGTCAGCGCCCTCTAGTGGCAGGGTGGTGAAGGTGTTGACTGGGAGGAAGCAGAACGGTGCCAATCTGTTCTTCTTCTCTTCACCACTCTGCTCTGAAACATCGCCACCTGCTGGTGGACTGTTATGTCGGTCTTTTCCATCTTCAATGTTGTGCCAAGTTGAATATCTGTTCCTAGCATGTGTCTCTGTGTCAGTCAGTAGACAGACACCACTCCCATGTTTGTTAATGACATTTTCCTACATTTTGTTGATCATTTCTTAAGCCAAAAGTATTGAGTTCAGGTTGTTCAAAGTGAAAACGCCAATAAATTATATGGAAACTTGTATTGGTTTACTTCTGATTTGTCAACTTGTTTTTATAATGATGAACTTGATTGTTGATTGTCATCACTGAGTTTAATTATCAACAGTCTAACAATAACATTGGTAGTTGAGCCTAACAATAACATTGGTAGTTGAGTCTAACAATAACATTGGTAGTTGAGCCTAACAATAACATTGGTAGTTGAGCCTAACAATAACATTGGTAGTTGAGTCTAACAATAACATTGGTAGTTGAGTCTAACAATAACATTGGTAGTTGAGCCTAACAATAACATTGGTAGTTGAGCCTAAAAATAACATCGGTAGTTGACAGTTAAATACAAACAAATTAACTGTCAACATTCAAATTGAGCACAACTGTTAAGGGTTAGCTAATGTAAAGGATTAGGGTTAGCTAATGTAAATGATTAGGGTTGTTTTAAAAGACCATACTAGTTCATGGTAGATCAGAGGAAAGCTGCTACTATATACAGACTAAATATCCAATCATATACATGGATGACATGAACATTACTGTTTCTGTTTTTAGCACAAGCTCCTGTCCAGCTTCTTCTGAGCTCCAGTGCAGGCGGGGGGCGGTCCTCCCTGAGGACAAGAACACACGGGGTTGACAACACCATTAACAACAGCATTATTATATATACATATTAACATTAATAACAGCATTATTATATATACATATTAACATTAATAACAGCATTAACATAACGACTCATTAACATAACGACTCAAAATGTAAGACTCTTGTTGCAAATGATTGTGGTGTGTGTGTGTGTGTGTGTGTGTGTGTGTGTGTGTGTGTGTGTGTGTGTGGTATAGTTCCATGAATAAATAAAAAAACATCACACCCTGAACATTGTTTTCAGTGAGTATTGTTGTGTGTAATGGATCCTCTGTAGTGTTTGCATTGAGTTGTGATACAGTATTGTACATGTTACGGTACATGTGGGAATACGGTACATTTTTCAAACCTTTATTTAAAACTCGATAGGACAACAGTGCAACAACTTCGCGGCTGAACTTTAGTAAAATGTCCGACATCATATGCCATTTACGTAAAGGGGGGAAATAGATATCTAAAAATGCATGACTATCATGCAAAATCAGCCTTAAAATATGTAACGTTAGATATAACGTTAGACAGGGAGCGCAGATTTATTTGTATGTGTAACGGAGTAGAAAGGGCAAGTTCAATTATAGCTAAAATAGGTATAAACTATTATAGGTATATTATTATAGGTATAAACCGGGGTGTCTAGGGGTTTAATGACGTGGTATACCCGGGGTGTGTCCGTGACCCGGATGCTGTATCCGTGACCCGGATGCTGTGTCCGTGACCCGGATGCTGTGTAAATATAGCTGGACAGTGCATTGCACGGGACGTAACGTGATCTCCCTCAGTGCATTCTTAACCACTGAGACGGTAAGGTCATGTTTTCTGCAGGGTCTGAGATCGCATATAATTTAAGAGATTATTAATGTACCTATGTTTTACTTGAATGTTTGATGATTAAGATAGCTGTTTTGAGTTTCCCCATGTATAGTATTTTACTTGGAACATATCATAGCATTGGTAAAATGAGTTTTCTGTTGTTAGCATCGATGACGCTAATGTGACTGTTCGTGTGTAATATCATTTTAGAAATTAGACCAATGACCCTGCACGTTCCGTTGATGAAGTTGAAGTTGATGCACTGTACATATTTTTCGACAGGTAATATTATTATTTTTGTGTTATTGTATGTCTGTTGTTCTGTTAGTAGACTGTATTCTATGAGGAGGTTGGATTTTCCACCTCACGAGTTTGCACCACGCTCGCAGCTAGCTAACAGTCAGGTTGCAGCCATGTGTTGCACGTGGTGTGCATGCGTGTATTCCAGTTGCGCTGTTTTTCTATGCATTGTATTGTTATTGTTAATAAATATAATTGATTGTTTGACTGTTCAAATGCCACTATACGATCACACAAGTGAGGATTTATGTAGTCTACACATTTTGTATTTTTGTTTCATATTATTGTTATAATTTGTGTAGTATGAGTGACTACTGTATGTGGAGTGCATTCTTAACCACTGAGACGAAATTAGACCAATGACCCTGCACGTTCCGTTGATGAAGCAGAAATTGATGCACTGTTGTTCTGCAGAATAAATGAACGTGAGCCATCCAGCTGAGAGTGATTCATGAAAAGATACACCCCGTCACATTGGTGCCGTGACCTGTGGACCTGAAGTCAACTCTTCACCTTGACCGGGACCACTCTGCTGGATCACTCTGCTGGACCGCTCCTGCGTGCTGTCTGGTGGGCGGCGTATGGTTTCACTCAGTTCATTCGGTGATGTTATGCACAAATGGATTGTTGAATTAATGAATGTGATCTGTGATTTATTTTAGTTTTATTGCTGTTTTGGTGACATTTTTCTTTACTGATCTTTTATCTGATTAGTCTGTATAGTACTGTTTTCTTGAATTGTAATTCAACATGAGCCACAGACCAGGAAGTTTCAGTACGCCACTAAGCAGTAGCATTGGGAGGGGTAGAGCGATCCTCCTCAGTGGAGGTAGGGGGATTCCAGTGTTGAGTTATGATAGTCCTGTTCAGGGGGGTGATGTTCATGTTGTGGGTAGTCAGGATGCTGCTGGGGCCCTTTCAGTTAGTGGGGACACAGTTCCTTCTCAGAGCCACGACATTGATCATGCACCGAGCACACGGGTCAGTGATGCCCCATCCCCAATCTCTGCTTTCCAGTTACCTAATGTAGTGAGCCAGATGAGTGACATAATTAGAGATGTTGGTCTACAGCTGGCAGATAGCATACTTGCACGCCTTGACTCAACGCTACCTCCTCTTAGCACTGCGCATGCACAGACCACGCCCACTGATACATCCACCCAGAGTCTAGACCTGTCCCAAGTCCAGTTGGTACCTCACAGGAGGGTGAAGGAGCCTCCAACGTTCAGAGGGGATGATAAGGACGCAGTGAATGTGCGTGAGTGGGAAGACATAATGAGGAGTTATGTGAAAAAGGCGAACATCAGAGCAGATCAGCAGGCGGAAGAAATATTCACCCATCTCAGGGGCAGGGCTAAGGATGTAGTGAAGTATGGGACGAGGAGCAGTGGCATTAATGTCGCTGAAAACCCAGAGGCCATCTATGGTCTTCTACGTAAGCATTTTGCTGCTGTTCCCTGTTCACCTATCCCCCTAGCCGACTTCTACACCACGCTGCCGAAGAGTGGTGAGGATGCGTATGACTACTGGCTACGCCTCAATCAAGCTGCAGATGTTGCCACTGATCGCCTCAAAGAACAAGGTAAAACACTTGAGTGCCCTCTCCTGGAGGTGACACGTATGTTCATCAGGAACTGTCCATCCAAAGAGCTTGCCATGACTTTCAGATCAAAGACGATCGATAAGTGGACTGCTGTAGAGGTCCAAGATGTACTTGACGAGTTCCACACTCAGGTGTGCTCGAACGGTGTTGCCGCAGCCGTGAGTAAAAGGCCCAGTGAGGGTGTGCTAGTGAACAGAGTTGAGATGTCAGGCACTGATATGTGTTCACCTGAAAAGCAGGATACTCGCCCAGACAAGGGGGCAGAGGCCTTTGAACGTATCATCTCAATGCTAGAGAAAGTCCTAGTGGAGAAGTCTGCTCCTGCTAAGGACATGTCAAACAAGCAGTATAGACCCAGCCCCCCCAGGATTGAGGGTCTGAATAACCTGCCGTGTGCTGTGTGTGGCGACGCTAGACACTCTGCTTGGACTCACTGCCGTGACCAGAGGCTCTGCTTCCAGTGCCATTCGCCTGGACACCCCAGATCCAAGTGTCCGATGCAGGGGCGTGCCCAGTCGGCGCAGCAGGGAAACTTATAGATCTGCATTCAAGGGAGGACTGTGCAGATCCTGTTGATATCTCTCCCAATGATGAAATGGCTGATTGTGAGTCAACATACAAGTCATTCATCTCCAGAGCGCCTTCGAACAAAACAGTAGTATTTCAAGGTCTACACCGAGTCCAAAGGTCTGATAGTTTATTCTACACCACTGTCTCCGCTGCAGATGTCTCTCTTAGAGCGATGATAGACAGTGGTTCTATGGCATGCACGCTTAGCGAGGCTGCGGAGGCGCGTCTCTTGCAGCGTAACCCTGATCTGAGAGGATGCCCCGCTGATGATGTCATTATCATAGGATGTGGTGGTCACCGAGTTGTACCTAAGGCAATATACAATGTCGATGTGGTGGTGTATGACTGCAAGATGGTCATCCCAATGCTTGTGGTGCCTGGACAGACCGATGACATGATACTAGGCAGTAATGCCATCAAGAAAATCCTAGAGTTGATGAGGAAGACTGACAGCTATTGGCGGCTGATATCTGAACATGGTGGTGGCAGTGATGGGGACTGTCATCACTTCTTCTCTCTCCTTTCCAATACAGAGAGATGGAGGGGTGAGACAGTGCCTGAGAAGGTTGGCACACTGAAGCTACAACAGTGTGTGGTGCTACAGCCAAATAGTGAGCATCTTGTATGGGGCAGACTCCCTGTGTCGGCACCTATATCAGAGGGCAGTACGGTGGTTGTGGAACCAACTCAGTCCAGATGCAGACCGAATAAAGTTCTGGTTGGCAGAGTTGTTACGCCGATGTGGGGCGACCGATGGCTGCCTATGAAGGTTGTGAATCCCACCGGTGAGCCGGTAGTGCTGAAGCGAAACACCAAATTGGCGGACGTGTTCCCCTGCATTGCCGCTGAAGATCTGTCCCCGCCCGACCACATTCAGTCTTCCCCACAATCCGTGACTAGTGAGTCTGTAGCAAGGCCCAAAGAAGACATCAGAAAGGCACTGGAGGAACTTGGTCTACGCGACCTAGACTTGGACGCGTGTGAAGTCTCTGACCTGTGGAGAGAGAAGCTTTGTCAGCTTGTTGTGAAATACGAGTCAATCTTTTCACGCCACAAGTTGGACTGTGGTGAGGCGTCTGACTTCGTGCACAAGATACATCTGGTGGACGAGAGGCCATTTCGCCTGCCCTACCGCAGAGTGCCACCGAACCACTACGAGAAGCTGAGGTCTGCCATCAACGACATGGAGGAGAAGGGCATAATTCGTAAGTCCAACAGCGAATATGCCTCGCCCTTGGTTCTTGTGTGGAAGAAGGATGGAGGATTGCGCATCTGTACGGACTTCAGATGGCTTAATGCGAGGACAACGAAAGACGCACATCCGCTGCCTCATCAGGCTGACGCGCTGGCTGCACTAGGTGGTAATGCCTACTTCTCCACAATGGACCTTACCTCTGGTTTCTACAACGTGCCTTTACATGAGGACCACAAGAAATACACTGCGTTCTCCTCTCCCTTTGGCCTGCATGAATATAACCGGATGCCTCAAGGGTTGTCCAACAGCCCGGCTACATTCATGCGGATGATGCTCTCGATCTTTGGGGATCAGAATTTCACCAGTCTATTGTGCTACCTAGACGATGTTATGGTCTTCGCTCCTACAGAACAGTTGGCACTCGAGCGTCTAGAGATGGTTTTCTCTCGTTTGAAGTACAACAATCTCAAATTGGCTCCAAAGAAGTGCTATCTTCTGCGGAAATCAGTACGGTTTCTCGGCCATATCATCAATGAGTCAGGAGTGCAGACGGACCCTGGGAAGGTTGAAGCCATTAGCCAAGTACAGGTATCCGATCTGATGGACAGTGATGGGGTGTCTCCTTCACAGAAGAAGATTAGGTCCTTCTTGGGCATGATGCTTTACTATCAGCACTTCATTGAAGATTGTTCCTCTAAAGCCAGACCCCTATTCAAGCTTCTCTCTGGACAGAACGCTGGAGAAAAGGCACGCAGAGGGAGAAAACCAGTGAAGAAATGTCACAATCTTGTAAAGCTCAAACCAGCTGACTGGACGCCCGAGTGTAGGGATGCTTTCGAGACATTGAAGCGCGATCTCCTGCATTCTGTAACCCTGGCCCATCCTGATTTCGCAAAGACATTTATCCTAGCAGTGGATGCTTCATTCGATGGGATTGGCGCCGTCATCTCTCAGCTCCAGCCTGGTGATAAAGTTGCAAGACCAGTTGCCTTCGCTAGTAGGACGCTGTCACATGCTCAGTTGAACTATCCAGCTCACCGACTTGAGTTCCTGGCATTGAAGTGGGCTGTATGCGAGAAGTTTTCCCACTGGCTGAAGGGAGTGCATTTCACAGCGTGGTCGGATAACAACCCCTTGACCTACATCCTAACGAAGCCCAAGTTAGATGCATGCGAACAGAGGTGGGTGGCCAAACTTGCTGCATATGATTTCGATCTGAATTATATCCCAGGGCCTAGGAACATAGTCGCTGATGCGCTGAGCCGTGAGCCATTTGTTAAGTCCTGTGTGAGCCATCGCCTGGTGAGGGAGCCTTACCTGTCCTTGCTGGATCAGGTGAATGGAGTAGTGGCTGGTACGGTGCAGGACGCTTTCCGGCTGACTACCAACTGTCAAGGTGTTCAGCACACTAATGTCGACACAGATGAGGTCCTGAGTCCTGAGTCTTCTGGAGGTGCCATTAGTGCTGAGGAGGTGTCTGCTGTCATGGACGTCCATCGTACTGGGGGTGTTTCTCAGCTGCCCTATATTAATCCGGAGTATTTGCAATTGCCCGAGGAAGACCCTTCCATCGCCATCCCACAGAGTCAATTACACAATCTCCAGCAACAAGATGCTGTAGTGAGCAGGGTTCTCTTTTATATGCAGCGACATAGGAAACCAAATGCACACGAGAGAACAGCTGAGTCTAGCTGTGTGCTCAGGCTGTTGAAACACTGGAAGAAGTTGAGAGTGCGTAGTGGACTCCTCTACCGTGTGAAGAGAGACCGCATCAGGGACAAGAGGATCTTTCAGTTCGTCACTCCAGAAGCTCTGAAGCGACAAGTCCTGCATGGAGTCCACGATGCTGCTGGCCACCAGGGTCGCTCGAGATCATCCTCTCTGGCCAGTGAACGATTCTTCTGGACAGGCATGCAGAGGGATGTGGAGAATCACGTGAAGCACTGTCAGAGATGTATTTTGGGGAAGACTCCTGAACCACACGCCCGAGCACCTCTTGAGAGCATCCGCACTTCAGCTCCTATGGACTTAGTGTGCATCGATTTTTGGACCGCAGAGCAGAGCGACAAGAAGACCATTGATGTTCTTGTTGTTACGGACCATTTTTCTAAAGTAGCTCTTGCCTTCCCCTGTCGGAACCAGACTGCGAAACAAGTTGCCCGCTGTCTATGGGACAAGTTTTTTTGCATATATGGGTTCCCCAAAAGAATCCATTCGGATCAGGGAGCTAACTTTGAGAGTCGGCTTCTAAAAGATCTACTAGAGATGGCAGGTGTGCATAAGTCCCATACGACTCCATACCACCCCATGGGCAACGGCGTCACAGAGAGGTTCAACAGGACTCTCGGGGGCATGATAAGGGCCCTCCCTCCACTGAGCAAGTCCAGGTGGCCACAGATGCTCCAGACACTGACCTTCTGCTACAACTCCACTGTGCATGAGACCACGGGCTTCGCGCCATTCTACCTGATGTTCGGACGGGTTCCACGGCTGCCCGTGGATGTCATGTTTCATCATGTACTGGAGGATGATGCCGTTGTCAGTCGTCATGAGTTTGTGCAACATCTGAGGAGAGATCTTTCTGAAGCAGCACAGATCGCTCAAAGGATGCCATCAGGGAACAAGATCGCCACGCCAAACTGTACAACCGGAAGGTCAGAGGACTGCCGTTGGGTGTTGGTGACAAAGTGCTACTTGCCAATCGAGGTGAGAGAGGGAAGAGGAAGATCGCAGACCGGTGGGAATCAACTCCTTTCGATGTGGTGTCTGTGAGATCGGACATCAACGTGTACAGGATCAGAGATGTTGTCACGAATAGAGAGAATGTTGTACACAGGAACATGCTGCTTCCGGTTGACTTCTTGACAGTTCCGGAACAAGATGGGAACCCGGCATCCCTAGAGGAGTCGCAGTCTATAGCTTCCTGTGCCAGTGTTCAGGGCTCTGTCACCTCTGATGTTGAAGAGGCCTCTCGGTTGCGCACCAGGGACTGGGTCTTGGAGTCGCCTGAGCACGCGGGGGCAGAGAGCATCCATGAGGAAGAAGTCAACGGAGGGACTATGCCCGTGCCGAGTGCCTCGAAGGAAGACCGACCAGATGAGTTGCTGAATAGTGTTCCTGATGACTCTGTACCTGACTGCCACACTGATTATCCCCCTGACACAGTATGTGACACAGTACACTCACCTGAAGCTAGATGTGATGCCCATGGTGACCTTCCAATTCTAGTTGAGGTTGAGCCGGAGCAGGTAGTTTGCACACGTTCACAGAGTGCTCAAGTTCCATCAGTTGTCACGAGATGTGGGAGGAGTGTTAGGAACCCAAATAGGCTTATTTGTGAGATGTCAGGGCAGATGCTTAAAGGGAGTACTGAGCCTTTCATAGGTTCTGCATTTAGTTTCATTGCGGCGTCTATGTAGGGGCGTAATGCATCCAGTTTTTTTTCTTTATTTATTTTGCTTCCGGTCTGAGTCGTGACCTAGAGTCATGAGATCCTCTTGTAAGGGCAAAGTTATGTACAACTGTGGGATGTAGATGGCATCTCTTTCTCCTCTGTGATAAGTACGGGTTTTGGTACCAATCTGTCCTTACACACTTCTTATGGAAGAATTTATAATGTTGAGTTTTGGTACATCAGTGCTCGAGATCCACGTTGTTTTTTTGTTTTGTCATTTGTTTGTTTTTTCGCTCCTGTTTTTTTTACTGTCCTCCGGTTTTCATGCTGTTGCCCCATTTTAGTATAATTTAAGGGGGGTGTATGTAACGGAGTAGAAAGGGCAAGTTCAATTATAGCTAAAATAGGTATAAACTATTATAGGTATATTATTATAGGTATAAACCGGGGTGTCTAGGGGTTTAATGACGTGGTATACCCGGGGTGTGTCCGTGACCCGGATGCTGTGTCCGTGACCCGGATGCTGTGTAAATATAGCTGGACAGTGCATTGCACGGGACGTAACGTGATCTCCCTCAGTGCATTCTTAACCACTGAGACGGTAAGGTCATGTTTTCTGCAGGGTCTGAGATCGCATATAATTTAAGAGATTATTAATGTACCTATGTTTTACTTGAATGTTTGATGATTAAGATAGCTGTTTTGAGTTTCCCCATGTATAGTATTTTACTTGGAACATATCATAGCATTGGTAAAATGAGTTTTCTGTTGTTAGCATCGATGACGCTAATGTGACTGTTCGTGTGTAATATCATTTTAGAAATTAGACCAATGACCCTGCACGTTCCGTTGATGAAGTTGAAGTTGATGCACTGTACATATTTTTCGACAGGTAATATTATTATTTTTGTGTTATTGTATGTCTGTTGTTCTGTTAGTAGACTGTATTCTATGAGGAGGTTGGATTTTCCACCTCACGAGTTTGCACCACGCTCGCAGCTAGCTAACAGTCAGGTTGCAGCCATGTGTTGCACGTGGTGTGCATGCGTGTATTCCAGTTGCGCTGTTTTTCTATGCATTGTATTGTTATTGTTAATAAATATAATTGATTGTTTGACTGTTCAAATGCCACTATACGATCACACAAGTGAGGATTTATGTAGTCTACACATTTTGTATTTTTGTTTCATATTATTGTTATAATTTGTGTAGTATGAGTGACTACTGTATGTGGAGTGCATTCTTAACCACTGAGACGAAATTAGACCAATGACCCTGCACGTTCCGTTGATGAAGCAGAAATTGATGCACTGTTGTTCTGCAGAATAAATGAACGTGAGCCATCCAGCTGAGAGTGATTCATGAAAAGATACACCCCGTCACATATGCATGACTATCATACATGTGGGAAAACTAGGGTTAGGGTTAGGTGCTAGGGTGCTAGGGTTACAGTAAGGTTAGGGTTAGGATTAGGGTTGGGGTTAAGGTTACGGTTAGGGTTAGACATGCCAGCATGTACCAAGTCACCCTAGCACCTAACCCTAACCCTAGTTTTCCCACATGTACCGTATTCCCACATGTACCGTAACATTGAAGGAAGTTATACTATTTCAATTACTGTAACTCTCACCCACCCCTGTGGGTGAATGCGTACTTCAGAATGGTCAAGAGATCTCTTTAGAAAGAAGTCGATTGTCCACACGTAAGATCAAGTTCGAATTACTGTACTGTAATGTCTTTTAGTTATATAGTAAAATTAGCCAAGCATTACAGTAAAACATTCATGAAGAACATATACATACTGTAAAAGGATATTTTCCATCAACATACATACTGTATTTTCTGTAGATTTACATACTGTTCATATGAAACACACAAATCTATGAATGCCCAATACTCTACAGTGATATATTCTGAGAACAGATACTGTAAGGTTTCTAAAAATGTGCTTTGGCAGTTGTGAAAAAAAAGAACATTCTCACACACTGAACATTGTGTTTTCAGTTGTTTTGTTGTAGTCTGTAATGATGCGTATAGTGTTTACATTTTTGCAGGCTTTGAGCAGCTGTTTTGGTGTGAAAGTTTGAATTTTGAAGAGAGAAGGTTTGGTTTTGTTTATGTAGCTTTAGAAAAGTCTGTTGTGTTTAGAGTTTTGGGAAAATGGAGGAAAGTTTTGTGAAATGTGTTTTAGCAATTGAGAAAAACTGTAAATAAACATCACACCCTGAACATTGTTTTCAGTGAGTATTGTTGTGTGTAATGGATCCTCTGTAGTGTTTGCATTGAGTTGTGATACAGTACAGTAGTGTATATGTTACGGTACATGTGGGAATACAGTACATGTGGGAAAACTAGGGTGAGGGTTAGGTGCTAGGGTGCTAGGGTTAAGGTTAGGGTTAGGATTAGGGGTAGGGTTAGGGTTAGGGTTAAGGTTAGGGTTAGACATGCCAGCATGTACCAAGTCACCCTAGCACCTAACCCTAACCCTAGTTTTCCCATATGTACCGTATTCCCACATGTACCGTAACATACTCTATTTTCTGTAGATTTACATATTGTTCATATGAAACACACACATCTATGAATGCCCAATACTCTACAGTGATATATTCTGAGAACAGATACTGTAAGTTTCTAAAAATGTGCTTTGGCAGTTCTCACACACTGAACATTGTGTTTTCAGTTGTTTTGTTGTAGTCTGTAATGATGTGTATAGTGTTTACATTTTTGCAGGCTTTGAGCAGCTGTTTTGGTGTGAAAGTTTGAGTTTTGAAGAGAGAAGGTGTGGTTTTGTTTATGTAGCTTTAGAAAAGTGTGTTGTGTTTAGAGTTTTGGGAAAATGGAGGGAAGTTTTGTGAAATGTGTTTTAGCAATTGAGAAAAACTGTAATAACACCATTAACATTAACAACACCATTAATAACAGCATTAATAACACCATTACAGTTTTTCTCTGTCAGAACACATTTCAGGAAACTGCCCTCCGTTTTCACTAAACTCTAAACACAAAACACTTTTCTCAAGCTAGCTCCACAAAAACTCGCATTCTCTTTGCAAAACCAAACTCTCACTCCAAAACCCAAACTTTCACCACAAAACCCAAACTTTCACCACAAAACTGTTGCTCCTATGGCCAAAACCAAACTTTGACAACAAAATCGTCCTCACAGCTTGCAAAAAATGTAAACATTATTGGGTATCCATCACACACTTCAATAAAAATGTAAAATACAATGTTCAGGGTGTGATGTTCTAAATACCTCATCATCTGTATAGTAATCCCATCTGTATAGTAATCAATAGTAAGTCACAGATTCTTTTTGGGGGAATTGAACCCCATTTATTGATGACAACCTGTACTTTGCCATTCCATTTTTCTCGACATCAAAGATTTTCCCAAAACATATTTCAAAAGAGAGTAATAGCATACAGGGGAAATACAGTACAAAATAAAACATGTCACAAATTCTTGTATGTAAAGAGGTACTGTATATTGTGCAAGGTCACACGACTGCAAACATGGGGTCTGTGCAGGGGCCTGTGGGGGGGCCTGTGGGGGGGCCTGTGCGGGGGCCTGTGCAAGGGCCTGTGGGGGGGCCTGTGGGGGGGCCTGTGGGGGGGCCTGTGCAGGGGCCTGTGCAGGGGTCTGTGCAGGGGTCTGTGCAGGGGCCTGTGGGGGGGCCTGTGCAGGGGTCTGTGCAGGGGCCTGTGGGGGGGCCTGTGCGGGGGCCTGTGGGGGGGCCTGTGCAGGGGTCTGTGCAGGGGTCTGTGCAGGGGCCTGTGGGGGGGCCTGTGCAGGGGCCTGTGGGGGGGCCTGTGCAGGGGTCTGTGCAGGGGCCTGTGGGGGGGCCTGTGGGGGGGCCTGTGGGGGGGCCTGTGGGGGGGCCTGTGCAGGGACCTGTGCATCACGTCGTCGGGCGGGGTCAGGCCACAGTGTCTTACATTTTGAGTCATTGTGTTTAAGCAATGAGGTTGTGCATTCTAAACTGGCCAATATGGATGGTGTCACATTATTTACAGGTGTCTTCAATTTTTAGTCACCGTGTTTAAGCAATGACACCCGTGCTTTCATTGTGTTCAACTTTTGATGACTGAGTCTACCATTTTGCATCGTGTGAGCAAAATGTGTTCAGTGAATGAGAATGTGTTCATATTGTTGTGCAACGTGTGTTTAGAGTAAGTGTGAATGTGTTTAGAGTTCTGCAACGTGTGTTTTGGCAAATGCCAATGTGTTCAGAGTTTTGTGAAATCAGAGATTGAGGTGAAATGTGTTCATAGTTAAGCCAACTGGGGGCCTGATTTATTAAATGTGTTTAGGCAACTGGTCATTGTGCTCAGAGATCTAGAAATTGTGCTTTAGCAATCGAGAAAAACTGTAACAACAGCTTTAACGTTAATAACAGCATTAACATGTCTGGCATTTAGCAGGCACCTGTATAGGGGGGTGTGATGTTTCTTATGAAATAAGAGGTTGTGGTTTAACTCTTTATGCTAGCAGTGCTAGATGTTTATTCATGATTCCCTGAGCTCCACAACTCTCTCTGACTCCTTCTGACACCTGTAGGTGTGATAGCTCTGAGGACCTATAGCGCCCTCTACAGGCCGATGATATATACAGCCGTGCTACAGACCATCATTACAGGGGTTAGAGGGGATGGAGAGGGTTCAGGAGGGACAGTTAAGGTGTAACAATTGTTGATTCAAACAGCACAACCAAAAGTATACGTTGTTTCTACAAATATAAAACGTTAAGTTTGTGTAGTATATTTTTACTTGAACACACACACATACATGAATTGTATAATATGGGCCTGTATTTAACTTGCTTTTGGCTCTGTAAGATACTCCTGACAATGGGGGTTTTATGACGCCTTGTAAACACATCCTTTGTCTCAAGGGCCATAATGTTTTTGCCTCAGGAAGTGCTGTCCATATATGGGCATTGTTAGAATGACTTCCTGTGAATCTGATTTGAACTTTAACCTGGAATGACTTTAGCCCAGTGACATCATATGTGGGTACCCCTCTTTCACACCTGGGGCATCTCTACAGTGAAGGTGATAGGCCATTGTCTGTAACTGTATTTACATACTATTGTTTATAAATAAGGGTGTGAGAGCAGGGGGCTCTCTCTCTCTTACCTTGACCACGCAGCTCACACCAGCCTGAAGACCAGACCTAACATCTACCAGCTGTGTATCCTGTATTCCTGTACTTTCTTTCAATAAATAGACTTAATCTACCC
>NC_137681.1:29499512-29502012 GCF_963989245.1 Nansenia antarctica | reverse complement strand
CCCAGGGAGACGCAGACAGCAGAAGTAGATTCGAATAGTAGAATAGAAAAAAGAAACAGCTATATATAGCCTAATCATGCTGAATTACAGTATGTACTTCTGCCTGAGTTTGAGTATGATGCTGCCCAAATAAATGTTATTGTTTAGTGCTGTACGCTTTCGTGGTATTATATTGTGTGAATTATCATCTGTATGTTGTTTTTCTTTCACTCGACTAGCCGCCGAGATAATACTTGAGACATGTACTTCCGTAAACATACATTTTTTATTAGATTTTTTTACAATATCGGACCGACAGTCCCACATATAGCGGCTATAATGTCCGAATAGAGAATCTACCACCACCTAAAGAATGCTTATTGTACTTTGTATTGTATTTTCGCTTGCTCATTTTCCTTGCGTCTCGCTGCCTACGTGTGACGTCAAAGTCATGTTGCTATTGGATACGGCTAACTATGTATATCTTTTTTAATATAGGCCTATATATTAAAATTAAGGTTGACACAATGAAGGGCCACTTATTTTCTTTATTTTATATTTTTTTAAATTATAAAAAATAAAAAATAAAAGTTTGGATCCAATGTTAGGGGGCCCCCTAGTGGCTGGGGCCCCCCCGCGGTGCGGCGCTTGCGGGCCCGTCCGCTACGCCACTGGTATAGGGTGTTCACACTTTACAGATATCTCCAGTATTCGCGGCCCACTCAGCAGGCGCGAAGCACGCGCATGAAACGCGCACGAGCGCTCAAAACAACGACTTGGCAAAAAAAATAATAATAATTGCGGTTGGTTAAACCATTAAAGCCGAGTGGCGATGTTTTATATAGCAGGTGATCAAATACCAAGATTGTAAATGTTGTATGTGTTGTTCAATACGACCAAACATCCTTATGTGTGTGGGCAACTCCCGACTCCCGACTAGGGTTCCCAGATGGGCTCAGGTTTTTTTGGTGGAATTAGCGGTTTTAGACTGTGGTTAGGGTGGAAAATGCCGATCCCATCTGGCAACCCTGTTCGCGAGTCCGGGATGGAATGTAGCCAACCAAGAAGCGAGCTGACTTCTTCTTTTCGGATGGAAATATCGGCGCACACCACACACAATACGATCAAGGCTGTTCAATCCAAGATTTTTTATCTTTTCAAAATTAAAACGTTTTTGTAACACAAAAACGTCAATAAGACCATTTTTTTGCCCATGATTTGGCGGCCCACTTGTGTGCTCTATTATTCTACCTAGCCCAGAGTCCCCGGATGAGTGCCTCTAAAACCGAATTGTATTTAGAGAAACTGAATTTGATAACTGAATGAAAATAATGAAAACTGAATTGAATACAATTCAATCTGTCGAATACAATTCAGTTTGTGCTCAGATTCAATTCAATCTGTCAAATACAATTCAGATCTGTGAAATACAATTCAATTTGTGCTCATATTCAATTCAATCTGTCAAATACAATTCAATTTCTGATGGCACTAAAATAGCTCCATAGTTCACACATATAACGTATAGGGTGTTCACATGCAGAAATGGAACGCAAATTATGAAATTCAACTTTATCTTTTAAACTATTCATTTTTATTACACAAACCTATATATCATTATTTTCAGAATTTTAAGACCAATTTTAATAGCAAATGGGAAAATTGATCACGCAATTCATAGTGAGCCTGCTGACGTTACAAGTTAGCCAGACCATTCACACAAACAGCGTCTAGGAGTTACAACCGGTGCTTGAGGAGGAGACATTTTATAATCAAAATCCGCAGAATACAAGCCAAACAAGTATCTATATGTATTTTTAGATAGAAAACAAGTTGAATTTAGTAGAAAACCTAGCCCACAGACGATCAGATTTCAATAAAGATGCGTATCCTTCAAGTGTCGCCACAATCGCCACAGGAAAAAACCCTCTGATGTGAGGAGAAGTGGGGGTAGACTGATATGAAGTCAAGATGCCTTACATACAGGTGACATGTCCATTAAATGGATTACTATTGGTCCAAACCGTGGAAATGGCAAGAAAGAGAGCTTGTAAATAGTGTAAAACCACCGGAGATCAGGACTAGAACCCTGGCGAAACCCCGTTTACACACGTCCTCTGACCAGGGGCTGGACACCCGATAATGTGGGACTTTATTGTCTCCATCTGCCATAATTGTTGTCGTAATGTTGTCGTACTGTTTCCAACAGGGTAACCTTTGTATATCATTTTAGGATTCACTAGTTTTTAATTAATTAATTAATTCATTCATTCATTCATTCATTCATTCATTCCCTCGTGTGTATTGGTGTGTGTCAGCAGTACCTGTGGTTGGGCTGTAGGCCTGGCCGATGTTGGTGATGATGTTTTTCTAGACCACAGTGGTAATATCAGAGGCAGGTCCCATCCGTTAACCTAGGGCAGCAGAGAACGCCACCTTCGGTCTCTCTGTGAACACAAGGGAATAACACATGCATATCTCCTTGTTTTAAAATATATACTACTTTACATTAACCACATTG
>NC_137681.1:29487012-29494512 GCF_963989245.1 Nansenia antarctica | reverse complement strand
GGTTGTTCACTTGATTTACGTGAGTACTAAGTGTCAGTAGAGCCTTATCGTTCCTCGCCGTATAGGAAGCTAAGTATTGTTTGACTGTGCTGAGTTTGTTTAAATGCTTTGCACACTTAGGCTATTAGGATCTTTGGGAGACTAAACCTACCTCCTACTTTTGTTTGTACCGTTCATAGTTCGGATGAATTATTGCCCGACTGCTCAATAAAGAGTACCTTTATTTTTGAATTCTACTTTCGCATTCCGTCTCCTGTGTTCTGCACAACATCTGGATCCAACATTAGAATCACTCGTAACATGTTACATACTGAGAGAGAGAGAGAGGGAGGGCAGGGAGAGAGAGAGAGAGGGAGGGCAGGGAGAGAGAGAGAGAGAGAGGGGGAGGGCAGGGAGAGAGAGAGAGAGAGAGGGGGAGGGCAGGGAGAAAGAGAGAGAGAGAGGGGGAGGGCAGGGAGAAAGAGAGAAACATTGACACAGTGGTGTTTTATGATGGGGAGACGCTGGTTATTCACCTGCTACTCAGCAGCACAGCCAAGCTGGGCTTGGGTCCAGGGATTTATCTGCCTGCTGCGTGTGTGTGTGTCTGTGTATGTGTGTGCGTGTGCGTGTGTGTGTGTGTGTGTGTGTGTGTGTGTGTGTGTGTGTGTGTGTGTCACCAGTCAAGCCAGCAGAGAAGGCCACCTTTGTTCTGTCTGGCCACACAGGGGAGTCAACTCAGGTCAGAATCAAATCAAACTTCAGAAGTTCAGTGACATCGCACACCCAGGACACGGTCTCTTCGCCCCGCTCCCCTCAGGCAGGAGGGTGCGGTCTCTAAAGACTGTGAAGGCCTGACACGCACACAGCTTTTTCCCCACAGCCATCCGGCTCCTAAATGCTGCTGCCGCCAGCCCCCCACCCCCCCTGACCTGACCCCTATCTATCTACCCTCCCTCCACCCCCACCCAGAGAGCTTTGGACTGTCTGGACATGAACACTTGAACACTTGATTTTTGCACTTCTTATATTTATATTAATTATGACTCTTGCACTTTGATGTTGGTTTGCACTGTCTTGTCCTGTCTTGCACCTGTCCTGCTGTAAACCGTGCTCCACTGTTCCAAACCAAATTCCTAACATGTTTACATGTCATGGCAATAAAGTCTTCTGATTCTGATTCTGATTCTGATTCTTCTGTGACCATATATGGTCGTGTTATTCCAATTCCAATACGTCCAGAACTCTGCTGCCCGTCTGCTCACCTTCACTCCCCCCCGTGACCTCATCACCCCTGTCCTCCAAAACCTCCACTGGCTGCCGGTCAAACACAGGACCCAATTCAAAATCCTACTCACCACTTACAAAGCCATCAACAAGCTGGCCCCCTCCTACCTTGCCGACCTCGTCCCCCTCCACACCCCCTCCTGTTGCCTCAGGTCTGACGACCAAACCACCCTCAAGACCACCAGGACCAAGCTCTGGACCTGGGGTGATAGGGCCTGTTCAGCCACAGCCCCGTCCCTCTGGAACGCCCTCCCCAACCACATCAGACAAGCCAACACCCTCCCAACATTTAAACAGGCCCTCAAAACCCTCCTCTTCAAGCTCGCCTTCACCAGTTAACCCTCTCCCCCTTCCCATGTGTCCCCAGCACTACCATAATTAGGCCCCAAAACTTTCTTTTATTGATTTTTTTCTTTTTATTATTACTACTCGATCTATTCAGTTTGTAAAGCGTCTTTGAGTGTCTAGAAAAGCGCTATATAAGTCTAATGTATTATTATTATGATTATGATTATTATTATGATTCAGTAGAAACTTCCTCTTATTGACATGTTTTGACAGTGAGTCAATTGTGGACTTTTTGGATACTGGTATCAGACATTGCAAACATGTGTCAGTCAGGTGTGTTAGATATCGGGGTCAGTCAGTCAGGTGGGTTAGGGTTAGGGTTAGATATATAGGCTCCTCCCCCAACCTTCATGGTTTCATATTGTTCTCCTCCCGCCCCAGCTTCATGCATCTCTGAACACACTTTAGGGCTGCCAAGTTTCACCAAAAGTTTGGAGTGAGATTCTTTGGTGGTGGAGCGACCCAAAACTGTGCACATTTTGGTAGCGGCGGCCCGTCTCTCCCACACAATTATTTGTGCTAGTTTCCTGCAATTTTAAACCAGCACAAGAAATGAAAATAATTGGAACATTTGATAAAACAAGACAAATTCTGACAATATATCATATATATGTAAGTCTTAATAAACAGATACAGTAGCCTACAGAGTCTAAAAGAACATTGGGCCCCATCAACAGGACTCAGCCAGTGGCGTAGGGGACGCCCTCTTTTTCTCCCCCCCTCCCCTGTAGCTCTTTTTCCCTCTCCTTCTTTCAACTGTCCTTTTTATTCCCCCCATTTCATACATGCAATACATTCACTCCCTGCACTGTTCCCTGAGAGTGGGATACACACACGCAGACACACACACACACACACACACTTCCAGCCATGATCAACACACACACACACACACACACACACATATATATAATCCACACACTGCCTTTTGGGCCTTTTATATAATATGTGGACTTTGCATCCTTCTTCCCTTCTGTCGTGAGAGAACAGTTTAGTCACCCCATTTATTTTCACACCTCTCTGCTGCAGGACTGGAGTTTGTCCTGCCCGCTTCTCTCTCCGGCCCGGGTGGGCAGGCCACAAACACATGAGCTGGCGAGCGTCGGACACACGCCACTGACAACCGGACAATCTCATAATGGGATGCCTTAATTTCATTGCTACCACAACGAGCCCCGCGGACCAGACCAGACCAGAACAGAACGAGAAACATTATTTCTCAGTTTGAAAAAGACGGAAAAAAGACGGTTTTGAGGCCAGAAAAGTTTCCCCCTGATGATTTGCAGCTTTGGGCTGTGGTGCACTGATAAGCGCGTCCAAAAACATGATTAGAAAGATGGAGAGAGTGAGCAGAGTGCCTGACAGGCAGAGCTGCCAAGAGGGGGCCTTCTCTCAGCAGGCTGGATTTCAGAGCCCCTGGACACTCCACACACACACACATATACACACACACACATACACACACACACACACACACAAACACACACAGGCCCTGGAGGCTCCACACGCAGTACAGTCCGGACCCACACTAAAATATCTGCTTGCCACCCCTTTGCCACCCCATGTATAAATCACTAGAATCGCCACTGGGTGGCGTACCTACGGCTAGGCACGTAACAGCCACCACGCCCCCCCACCCCCCCGCATGTCCCTCTGGCCCGGCTTGGTTTAGGGCGAACAGAACAGAACAGAACAGGGTGGGGCGGGTTGGGGTGCGGGGGCTTTCAACATGTCTGTATTCACCACAGTCCCTTTACACTGGAGACACTTCTCTGGAGAAGCCACGCCCCGAAATAGAAATTGTCCAATCATATCACAGCAAAAGTCACGACAGGCAGAAAACTCAGACAAACAACTCCAAATATTCTTGTCGTCTTTAAAAAACATGTCTATTACTTGCTGTGGTCAGAATCAGAAATGTGCCAACTCCCGCCATTGTAAGTCATTGAATGTCATTCAGTCACGGTCGGTCAGTCAGTCACTGTCAGTGAAGCGTTGTTTGTTTGTCTGAGTTTTCAAAGGGGGCGTGGCTTAGCGATAGGAGGGGGCGTGACAGGTTCATTATACTAGGGGGCGTGGCTTAGCGACAGGTTCATTATACTAGGGGGCGTGGCTTAGCGACATGTTCATTATACTAGGGGGCGTGGCTTAGCGACAGGTTCATTATACTAGGGGGCGTGGCTTAGCGACAGGTTCATTATACTAGGGGGCGTGGCTTAGCGATAGGTTCATTATACTAGGGGGCGTGGCTTAGCGACAGGTTCATTATACTAGGGGGCGTGGCTTAGCGACAGGTTCATTATACTAGGGGGCGTGGCTTAGCGATAGGTTCATTATACTAGGGGGCGTGGCTTAGCGATAGGTTCATTATACTAGGGGGCGTGGCTTAGCGACAGGTCCATTGTTCCAGATAGAAATGTAGTGAACACAGTTCATAGGGGATCCCCTGTTGGACACAGCAGGGTTGTGTAGACGGTGTGTGTCCTACACAAGCCTGTCAGTGTGTTGATGTGCTGTGATGTTCAGACCTGCTTCTGGGGGTCGTTCAACGTGACACAAGCCTGTCAGTGTGTTGATGTGCTGTGATGTTCAGACCTGCTTCTGGGGGTCGTTCAACGTGACACAAGCCTGTCAGTGTGTTGATGTGCTGTGATGTTCAGATGCTTCTGGGGGTCGTTCAACGTGACACAAGCCTGTCAGTGTGTTGATGTGCTGTGATGTTCAGACCTGCTTCTGGGGGTCGTTCAACGTGACACAAGCCTGTCAGTGTGTTGATGTGCTGTGATGTTCAGACCTGCTTCTGGGGGTCGTTCAACGTGACACAAGCCTGTCAGTGTGTTGATGTGCTGTGATGTTCAGATGCTTCTGGGGGTCGTTCAACGCGACACAAGCGTTCGACTTTGAACAAAAGAATCTGCCAGCCTGAGGTTGACATGAAATGTTATGCAAAGGTTTCCTTCCAACTATCGATGGTAGCAAAGTCATCACACTGCATGTTGAGATGTATCAATTGTCAGTTATGGTGTTGAAATGCAAATATCATTGTTTTTCCTTTGATTTACAGAGACACCCAAATGCAGTGTTGCATTCTGGACAGGCGATCAGTGTTGTTTTAACTGTGTTCATGCTGAGTGAGCAGAACACAGAACAGATCTGCCACAAACTTTCTAACATTGTTTTGGCTTCAGTTCCTCTATGAACATTGCAGCCAACGCTCTACAGCAGTGAACATGGATGCGCAAAAGGTAACTTTCATGTAAATGACAGAGGCAGGTATATTCAACACACCTGGATGAGAACTCCTACGAGAGGTTATCTGAAACAAGGAGCACTTTGGCCATCAACTTGTTAATAGGCCTTGTGAACTAAACACTAAAGAGTAATTTATTCCCAAACTTTTCATTGTAAAAGAGTGGGAAAGCGTACTATACTAGTATTTATACAGTATAAACTTTTTTGACAGTATTCCAGACATTACAAACAGTTTATGAATTAGCAAACTGCCTTAAAACCCTTCTGCGCCCAAATGTACCGCCGCCGGCACAAATCCGCACTCAACATTGTAATTACCGTAATTTCTAAACGGTTTGTGCTATCGAAAAAATTCCAACTGTCCCTGAAAGCTGAGATGTTGCACTTCAACCAACATATAGGGTATTACGGTATTAGGGGTAGTGGTGGTCTAGTGGATAGTGAGTTGGACTGATCGGAAGGTTGTGAGTTCAAATCCCGCCTGAAACCACACCACTACTAGTGTGCCCTTGAGTAAGGCACTTAGCCCTCAGTTACTCCAGGGGGAATGTCCCTGTAATTCGTAATTGTAAGTCGCTTTGGATAAAGGCGTCTGCTAAATGGCAAAATTATTATTTATTAAAATTACGGTAAAATGTGACGTGACGACATTCTCAGAGTCAGTTTACTCAAAGTGAAGGCGGAGGAGGAGTTTACAAAATGGAGGAGGTTTACAAAATGTTTGCTAGCGTAAAAATTGTTCCCTAATAACCTATTCTGAAGCTTTGGAAACGATGAAATATTCTTTGCTATCTCTCGAGGGTAAACAAGTATTATTATTATTATTATTAAAAATGTCTCGGAAATCATTGAGGGTGTCAAAACCTCCATCTCGATTCATCGAGGAGTCAGTGAACACGGGGACGTGATTTCCTCTTCATCAGCGTGAGTAACTTTTGTATGTTGTAGCGGTAGCCTAACACATTTGTACTTTTTGGGTAACTTGCATAATATTTTCCTTCGGGATGAAGTTATATTATTGTTATATTATCTACATTACTTTTAGCATGCCTCTAGTTCCATGTGCACCAATGTCCATCCATCTACACTGGCGAGACGGTACTGCGCTGGCAGAAGACAGGTATTGACATATGCTGTAATGTAACCTTTTGTCAGTTGATGAATAAATGCATATTACAACACACTATCCATGCATATTACAACACACTATACATGCATATTACAACACACTATACATGCATATTACAACACACTATACATGCATATTACAACACACTATACATGCATATTACAACACACTATACATGCATATTACAACACACTATACATGCATGTTACAACACACTATACATGCATGTTACAACAACACACTATACATGCATATTACAACACACTATACATGCATATTACAACACACTATACATGCATATTACAACACACTATACATGCATATTACAACAAAACACATTGAATTACCATTGTGACAATGTGCACCCTCCTTTTCTCTCCTATCTATCTAGCTGATGGACAAAATGAGAGGGTCCCCATCCCCAGGCCCACAGCTGTCGGGGAGTATAATAAGTACATGGGGGGTGTTGATACATCTGACCAGATGCTGGGGACAAACTCTGTCCACCGCAAAACCAGGCGGTGGCCTATTACTGTGTTCCAGCACTTTGTGGACATTAGTTTGACAAACAGCTACATAGTCCACAAGGAGCTATGTAAAAGCAAGCAGGAGGTATGTAATTGTACTCTTCTGTATTTTGCACTGTCCTGTCTTGTCCTTGCACCTTTTGTATGCTTGTCTACTTATTGTTATGCACCAACATTCCAAAGCAAATTACATGTATGTGTGAAAACCCCCGGCAAGAGTAAATCTGATTCTGATTTTGTTTCAGGGACACATGACACGCCAGGACTTCCAGGAGCAGCTGACTGCCCAGCTCCTGGGAGTGCCACTGCATGGCAGGCCGGAGAGGACCCCCAGCCAGGGCCATTTCCCTGTCCCTGTGAGCGACGGTCAGGGGAAGGGCAAGACCGTGAGAGCCACCCTGGGGAGAAAGAGGTGCACTCTGTGCAAAAGAAACACTACTTGGAGATGTAGAGAGTGTGGTGTGGGCCTCTGCCTTCAACTCGACAGGAACTGTTTCACTCTGTACCACGACTGAGTACAGTAGGCCTGTCTGTATATAGTTAGTTAGTTAGTCCTCTTCACCCCGTTGAGGGGCATAGGGCGTCCACCAGAGCTCTCCATCTCACTCTCTTTTGGGCCTGGGCCTTTGTTTCTTGCCAGCTCACCCCGATGTTCTTCAGGTCTTGGAGTGTGGAACGTCTCCAGGTGTTTTTCGGCCTTCCAGCTTTCCTCTTCCCCTGTGGGTTGTAGTCCAAGGCCTGTCTAGTGATGTTGTTGGAGTCCTTCCTAAGGGTGTGCCCTATCCAGCTCCACTTTCTCCTTTTGATGGTGGTAGCTATGCTGTCCTGGTTTGTTATTCTCCACAGCTCTTCATTTGTGATTCTGATGGGCCACCACAGCTTGAGGATGTACCGCAGGCATTTGTTGACTAACACCTGGATCTTGCTTGTGAGGCATAGCTTGTGTATATAGTCTGTTCTTAATTATTTGTATATAGT
>NC_137681.1:29462012-29482012 GCF_963989245.1 Nansenia antarctica | reverse complement strand
TGCCTTTTCTTTTCTTGTTTAACTACAATGTATAATGTATATGTTTATAAATACATAGCTTATATTATTTAAGTATAACTATTTGTATTGTTATATTGATATTATATGTTGGCTACATACTGTTGATGTTGAAAGTGTAACAGTATAGTTTTGAGCATTACAGTAATTGTACTCTTATGTTTATTTACAGTTTTACAAAATAACCAAACGACCACTCATGTTTCTGAGGGTTGAGTAAAGAACTAAACTTTACTCCAGCGTCTGAGGATTCATTTGTGTGTCAGTGTGTGTTCGCTATCTGTGGAAGTTGCGCCCTGGTTACGCGCAGTGGGAACAGAATAGTAAAAAAGCAACCACTCAGCGGGCGGATCGACTCAAGGAGAGAGATCTTCAGCGCAAGCACTGCTCCCCATCATCCTTGCTCACGCCAAGCACACAGCAATATTCATGATGGAAGAGTTGAGCAATGCTGAGACAAGGTCAGTGGCCTCTAGCACATCTAGGTCTTTTAAATCAACAGCCAGTAGGGCAGCTGTCAATGCACGTGTCAAAGTGGAAGTAGCACGCACACGTGCTGGCTATGCAAAAATGGAATCAGAGATTATGATCGAAAAAGCCCAAATGGAAGCAAAATTAAAGAACTTGCTGCATGAGAAAGAAGTGGCAGAAGCCATCGCTGAAGCTAATGTTCTTGAAGCAGCAGCGGAGGAAGAAAACAACGGTATCGAAGCTGTCATTCATGCCACTGTTGACCGCACACGCCAGTACGTAGAACAACAGTCACAGCTACCACTATCTGCCGAAGATGTTAAGGACTCTATAGCCAATCTGGAACCGATAGTCCATAGGCTGAGATCCTCCTCACCACCCAGACAGCGTCTGACTGTTTCATACGAGAGACAGCACTCCTCCACTGTGAAGCATGAGCACAGCTCTCCATCACTGCGACCTAGTAGGCCAAAGACATCAGGGCAGCCCTCATCAGAGCAGCCCACACCCAGCAGGCCCAAGGGTTCACCATACAAACCAACAGGAAGCGGTGACACAAGCGACATCAGTGATGTGGCTCGGTACCTAGCACGCAGAGACCTCGTAACCTCCGGTCTCACCAAGTTCGATGATCACCCAGAAGATTACTGGGCATGGAAGTCGTCCTTCAAGAACGCCATTGACGGACTACTACTCAGTGCTAATGAAGAGATGGACCTCATGATTAAGTGGTTAGGGAGTGAATCTGCAAAGCACGTGAAACGAATAAGAGCAGTACATGTAGGTCATTCATCTCAAGGTCTATGCAAAGCTTGGGAACGCGTAGAAGAGTGCTTCGGGTCTCCAGAGGTAATTGAAAAGTCCCTCTTCGACAGGCTGGAGAACTTCCCAAAGATCAGCAATAAAGATCCTGTGAAGCTGAGAGAGCTAAGTGACCTTCTCCAAGAGTTGGAAGCAGCCATGTTCGAAGGTTACCTGCCTGGTTTGAGCTATCTGGACACTTCACGCGGCATTTTGCCCATCGTAGACAAGTTGCCCTACAACATCCAAGAGAAATGGATATCACAGGGTTCCAGATACAAAGCTGAGCGACAGGTAGTTTTTCCCCCATTCACATTCTTCTGCGAGTTCATCACCAAAGAGGCACGAGCTCGCAATGACCCAAGCTTCAGGCTATCGATGAGTAACACAGCCCAGATGAAGTCAGAGCAGCCATTCAAGAGACAAAGTAAGAGCATGGTCTCTGCACATAAGACAGATGTCTCTCACGAGAAAGACACACGAGACGGTTCAGGCCGAACAGCAGTGGACATAAAAAAACTATGCCCTCTCCATAAGAAGCCACACCCCCTAACACGCTGCAGAGGTTTCAGAAGCAAGCCCCTCGAGGAGCGCAAGGCCTTCCTCAAAGACAACGGTGTCTGCTTCAGATGTTGTTCCACAACTACTCATCTAGCCAAGAACTGCACCACAGCCATCAAGTGCATGGAATGTGAGAGTAACAGCCACACCACGGCTCTTCATCCAGGACCTCCGCCTCCAGCCCCATCTGAGGATGGCGGGGAGGGAGAAGGAGGATCAGACCAATCTGCAGTCACCTCAAATTGCACAGAAGTCTGTGGAGAGGGTCAAAGCGGCAGATCCTGCTCGAAGATTTGCCTGGTGAATATATTCCCAGAAGCACACCCAGAGAGAGCAACCAGAGCATATGTTGTGCTGGATGACCAAAGCAACAGGTCGCTTGCAAGGTCTGAATTCTTTGATATGTTCCACATCAAGGGGTCAGATTCAGCATTCACACTTCGTACATGTGCAGGTACAACTCAGATGACAGGAAGGAGAGCCACAGGCTTTGTGGTGGAATCTGTGGATGGAGCTACAACAGTGACACTACCTACACTAATAGAGTGTAACAACATTCCCACCGAAAGAGCTGAGATACCTACGCCAGAAGCAGCGTTGCATCATTCCCACCTCAAGCCCATAGCATATGGTATACCACCTTTGGATTCTAAAGCACAGATCCTTCTCTTGCTAGGCCGAGACATCCTTAGAGTTCATAAAGTGCGGGAGCAACGGAACGGTCCACATGACGCCCCCTACGCACAACGACTCGACCTGGGATGGGTCATCATAGGAGAAGTCTGCCTAGAGGCAGCCCACAAGCCTTCAGACATCCAAAGCTACCGCACCAATGTGCTTGAGAACCAACGCCCTTCATTCTTCAGCCCATGTCCGAACAGGATCCAGGTGAAGGAGCAATATGTTCCGAAGCCAGCACATCAAATTGCCCCAGCGCAAGGCACCCACAGTATCCGGGAATGCAACTTAGGGAGCACCATCTTCAACACGTCCGGGGATGACAACAAGATTGGACTCTCTATTGAAGACAGACTGTTCTTAAAGGTCATGGACAAAGAAATGTATATGGATGACTGCAACAGCTGGGTGGCACCATTGCCATTCAGAACACCCCGTCAGCAACTCCCTCACAGCCGAGGCCAGGCCCTCACACGACTTACCTCTCTTCAAAACACACTGGAGAAAAGGCCCGAGATGAAGAGGCACTTCATCGCGTTCATGCAGAACATCTTCGACCGTGATCATGCTGAGCTGGCTCCTACATTGGAGAACGGACAAGAATGTTGGTACTTACCTATCTTCGGGGTTTATCACCCTCAGAAGCCAGGCCAGATTCGAGTCGTCTTCGATTCCAGTGCAAAATGGAAAGGCGTGTCACTGAACGATGTTCTCCTTTCTGGTCCGGACTTAAATAACAGCCTCTTAGGAGTACTGGTGCGATTCAGACGAGAACCGATCGCTGTCACTGTGGACATAGAACAAATGTTTCACAGCTTCGTTGTGAAAGAAGACCACAGGAACTTTCTCCGCTTTCTGTGGTACGAGGACAACGATCCTAGGAACGACATATGTGAGTACCGCATGAAGGTTCACGTATTCGGGAACAGTCCCTCTCCTGCGGTGGCAATCTATGGTCTCAGACGTGCTGCAGCTCATGGTGAAGAAGAATTTGGGTCTGACGCCAAACAGTTCATCGAAAGAGAGTTCTCCGTTGACGACGGACTCCTGTCAAGGCCCACAGCACGTGAAGCCATCGACCTACTGAAGCGGACACAGGAGATGCTTGCTGTGTCGAACCTGCGACTTCACAAAGTTGCTTCCAACAGCCAGGAGGTTATGGAAGCATTCTCTGCTGAGGACCGAGCAAAGGGACTCAAAGACCTAAACTTGGATGTCGATCCCACTCCTATTCAACGGAGCCTTGGAGTGAGTTGGGATCTGAAGAAAGATGTCTTCACGTTTCAAGTAGCAGAATCCACAAAGCCTTTCACACGTAGGGGTGTTCTAGCTACTGTCAACGGCCTCTTCGATCCACTTGGATTCGTTGCACCAGTTACGATACAGGGAAAGATCCTGTTACGAGAGCTCACAAACGAAGCCTCCGACTGGGACTCTCCTCTTCCTCCAGAAAGGGAAGATGAGTGGAACGCTTGGAGAAGCTCTCTTCAAGACCTCAGGCAGTTGGAGATCCCAAGAACCTATTCTGCTTCTACAATCTCAACAGCCATAAGAAAGGAGCTACACGTGTTCTCAGACGCTTCAGTGAGGGCTATTGCAGCAGTCGCCTATCTCCAAGTAATTGATGTTGAGCAAAAATGTCAAGTAGGATTTGTCCTTGGAAAAGCTAAGTTAACTCCACAGTCGGCTCACACTATCCCAAGATTGGAGTTGGGAGCTGCCGTGTTGGGTGTGGAAGTCGCTGAGCTAGTCACAAGCGAGCTAGATATAGCTCTGGATGCTGTCAAGTTCTATACAGATAGCCGAGTTGTCCTAGGGTACATTAGCGACCAGACAAGAAGGTTCTATGTATATGTGAGCAACAGAGTGCAGCGTATACGGCGGTCTTCTGAACCAACCCAGTGGCACTACATCTCCACAAGCCATAACCCAGCTGACCTTGGCACACGTTCTGTGCCTGCAGCTATGCTAGGTGAGACAACCTGGCTTAGAGGACCAACGTTTCTGCTACAAGTAGAGGAACCATCATCACCTGAAGTCTTTGACCTCATCAACCCGGACTCAGACATAGAGGTGCGGGCACACATCACCAACCTGCCCAACGACAGAACACACCTTGGATCTCACAGATTCGAGCGTTTTTCCTCATGGAAGCGACTTGTGAGAGCAACAAGTTCACTCATCCACATCGTGGAATCCTGTAAGGCTACCAGCAAAGATCAGGATCAAACTTGCAGTTCATGGCATCACTGCAAGCAGCCTCGCACAGCTGAAGAACTGACAAAAGCTGAACTCATCATCATCAAATGCGTGCAAGGAGAGGCTTACAAGGACGAACTTGCGTGCATAGCAAGTGGAAAGGACATCTCAAGAAGTAGTCCTCTGAAGAAACTCAATCCCTATTGCGACGAAGAAGGCCTCCTGAGAATAGGGGGACGGCTCAGACATTCAGATCTCGCCTACAAGGAAAAACACCCTCTTGTTATTCCGGGACGGAAACACATCGCAAAGCTACTTGTGGAACACCATCACCAAAGGGTGATGCACCAAGGCCGAGTCTTTACCGAAGGCGCTGTCCGCACTGCAGGGTACTGGATCATGGGAGCAAGACGACTGATCAAAGGCATCCTTCACGACTGTGTAACCTGCAAGAAGCTCAGAGGCAGAGTGACGGAACAGATAATGGCCGACCTACCTGTTGATCGCCTGAGTACTGAACCCCCATTCACCTACGTGGGACTGGACGTCTTCGGCCCCTGGCATGTAAGCACAAGACGCACAAGAGGAGGACAGGCAAACAGTAAAAGATGGGCTGTTCTTTTCACATGTCTAAGTACGCGCGCTGTCCACATCGAATTGATTGAGTCAATGGACACATCATGCTTTATCAATGCGCTACGCAGGTTCTTTAGTCTAAGAGGACCTGCCAAACAGATTAGATCAGATTGTGGAACAAATTTCACAGGCGCATGCAGAGAGCTGAACATTCTGCCGACCGACCCCAACATGCCTAGCATTCGAAAGTACCTGGGAGAAGAGGGCTGCTCATGGGTCTTCAACCCACCTCACTCATCCCACATGGGAGGCTCCTGGGAAAGGATGATAGGGATATCAAGGCGCATACTTGACTCCATGCTGCTCAAGGCTTGCCCTTCTCGCCTGACTCATGAAGTTCTCTCCACCCTGATGGCAGAGGTTACAGCCATAATCAACGCCAGACCTCTCACCCCCATCTCAATGGATCCAGACTCTCCTTTTCTTCTAACACCAGCTATGCTTCTTACGCAGAAGATGTGCACTCCACTTCCTCCTCCGGGAAATTTCAGTGATACGGACCTCCACAGACAGCAGTGGAAACAGGTTCAGCACCTTGCAAATACTTTCTGGAGCCGATGGAGACATGAATACCTCACGACACTACAGAGTCGCAGCAAGTGGCAAGAGGAACGTCCGAACCTCAAAGTAGGGGATTTGGTCCTTCTCAAAGATGCTCAGGCTAAGCGCAACGACTGGCCCTTAGGACTAGTCAGCCAGACATTCCCTGACAAGGACGGTAAGATCAGAAGAATCGAAGTGAAGATCACCAAACATGGGACGGCTAAAACGTTCTTGAGACCAATATCTGAGACAGTGCTTCTCATGTCGCCAAAGGACTGAGTATCCCTGAGTTAGTTCATAGTGGTATTTCCTCCATACCAGACGGGGAGTGTCATGGTTTCTTAGGTTTTCATTTTAGAGACATCTAGTGGACATTTTATGACATTACATTTGTTACTGCCTTTATTCAGTTTCGGTTTTGATTAGTCACATGACGAACATTAGTCACATGACGTGAGCACACTGTTCAGACGTGATAGCTCGTGCAACAGCTAGTTGAGAGGAAAAGCTCCGGAGAATCTCTTTGTTTACATTCTTGCCCTGGAAAAGGCTTTGCTTGTAAGTTGCCTTTTCTTTTCTTGTTTAACTACAATGTATAATGTATATGTTTATAAATACATAGCTTATATTATTTAAGTATAACTATTTGTATTGTTATATTGATATTATATGTTGGCTACATACTGTTGATGTTGAAAGTGTAACAGTATAGTTTTGAGCATTACAGTAATTGTACTCTTATGTTTATTTACAGTTTTACAAAATAACCAAACGACCACTCATGTTTCTGAGGGTTGAGTAAAGAACTAAACTTTACTCCAGCGTCTGAGGATTCATTTGTGTGTCAGTGTGTGTTCGCTATCTGTGGAAGTTGCGCCCTGGTTACGCGCAGTGGGAACAGAATAAACACACATATATACACTGAGTGTCATATAACACACATACAGCTAGGTCCGTAAATATTTGGACAGTGACACGATTTCTAGAATTTTGGCTCTGTATGCCACCACAATGGATTTGAAATGAAACAATCGAGATCAGGGGCGGCGCTAGGGGGTGGCTACTTGGGCTCAAGCCCCGGATGTTTTCTGAAAAGCCCGAATGTTTTACTTTAAAAAAAAAATAAAAAAAAATAAATAATCTTGTGAGTAACGTGCAGTACCGGAGTCCAACAGAGAGGCAGCAGCTGCGCGACATTAGCCTGCGTACTGCGTAGCCTGCCCTGCCCTGAAGAAGACGTGATCTCAATACGTGCCTGACTTTGTAAGCATGGATATCCCAACGTTTTTTTCAACAAAACAAGCGCCAAGAACTGTTGCAGCAGCAGTATCAGCAGCTGACAACAATGACATCACCAGCAGTGATGACATAGATGATGTTTCAGGTTTGTGAATCTTATTAGAAAGGTGACTGACTCACTGACACTACTTTTCCGGTTTGCTAATGCTAGCTGGCTATCATAACATAACGTTATGTTTATAATGAAAATGAAACATAGCAAGGTACTGTTACGGTACATGGTAAGAAATCAAACAAAGGATAATACTTATACAAATAAAGTGAATAACAGGCTGATAGTCTTTGATATCTGCACTCTGGTTGACTGAGTATCAAGTGAAAAAGAATGATGTAACGTTAATGTTACAGCTAGTAAACATGAAGTAACCACATTAAGTATGCCCTTATGGTAGTATGTATGTATACAGAACATGACTCAAATCTATCTTAAGATGTAACGCTAACTAACTAAGTTTGTTTAATGTCCCAGGGGGGATTTGATTTCACAGTACTATACACAGGCCAACAATACATGTAATATATCGTCATATAACACAGGACAAGACAATCAATACAATATAAGTGGTGAGCCCAGAGTCTGCCCTGATATACATACTGTAACATAACTAGCCTCAGCCCATCAATTCTGTAATTCTATACAAATATAAATGATGGTGACTGACGTGTGTGTGTGTGTGTGTGTGTGTGTGTGTTTACTGTCTATTTTGTAATACAGCCTTTTGTCCGCTTTAAGGTGGTGGTAAGTTGAAGGTTGAAGGCAAATTTTTGCGGCGCGCTCTGCGCGCACATTATATTCTCCCTCTGGGCTAAGCCCCGGATCTCCTCCAATCCTAAATCCGCCTCTGATCGAGATGTAATTGAAGTGCAGACTTTCAGCTTTAATTCAAGGGGTTGAACACAAATATTGTATGAAATGTTTAGGAATTGCAACCATTTTTATACACAGTCCCCTATTTTCAGGAGCTCAAAAGTAATTGGACAAATTAACATAATCATAAATAAAATGTTGATTTTTAATACTTTGTTGAGAATCCTTTGCAGGCAATGACTGCCTGAAGTCTGGAACACATGGACATCACCAAATGCTGGGTTTCCTCCTTTGTGATGCTTTGCCAGGCCTTTACTGCAGCAGTCTTCAGTTGTTGTTTGTTCGTGGGTCTTTCTGCCTTTAGTTTTGTCTTCCGCAAGTGAAATGCATGCTCGATCGGGTTGAGATCAGGTGATTGACTCAGCCATTGCAGAATATTCCACTTCTTTGCCTTAAATAATCCTGGTTGCTTACGCAGTATGTTTTGGGTCATTGTCCATCTGTATTGTGAAGCACCATCCAATCAACTTTTCTGAATTTGTCTGAATCTGAGCTGACAGAATATCTCTAAACACTTCAGAATAAATCTGTCTGCTTCTGTCTTCTGTCACATCATCAATAAACACTAGTGACCCAGTGCCATTGGAAGCCATGCATGTCCATGTCATCACACTAACTCCACATTATTTTACAGATGATGTGGTATGCATCGGATCATGAGCCATTCCAAGCCTTCTCCATACTTTTTTCTTCCCATCATTCTGATACAGGTTGTATCTGTCCAAAGAATGCTGTTCCAGAACAGGACTGGCTTTTTTAGATGTTTTTTGGCAAAGTCTAATCTGGCCTTTCTATTCTTGAGGCTTATGAATGGCTTGCACCTTGTGCTTATTAGTAGTTGTGAATATTAGGAGTCCCTTCCAGCCATAACAAATAGTTTCCCTCAAAGTGTGATTTGTCCACGTGGCTCCAGGGGAAGCGGGGGGGATGACTGGGGTACACAGCTGTGGTGTTCAAAGTTTCAAACGTGGCAAAGGATGGTGAGAAATGAACTGATGAAACGATGAAAACGATGACAAGAAACCAATCTGACGCGAGAGGACAGACTGTGCCTGCCTGGTGCAGATCAGGAGGATATCAGAGCATGTAGAACTCTCTCTATATTTTGAAGGGTGTATTTCGAGTGTTAGAAGAAAGTCCCAAACCATCAAGAAAGTAACCCGAGGGCCATTGTGTATCTTTCATAGAACTTGAGCTCTGGTAATTTCGCTTCGAAGCCATTGGATGGCTGACTCTCCTGTGCTGTCCTCAATAGCATCCCCCGCGTCACTACCAACTCCTCCTAGAACGAGTGTTCGGTGGGCTTGACCTGAGAAGAATGGCGCCAAGCCTCTCAGGCAGTTCCACGCGCTAGGAGCCCTTTCTGCCCGGGAGCTCACGATTAGATTTCTTAACAGGGTTGGAGAAGGGTTCCACTATGGCCCATGAGAGGATGTCTGCTGTGACCCATACGGGACCATGAAACCTCATTAATCAGAATCAGAATGATTTTTTATTGCCAAAGTTCTATTGGACACATACAGGAAATTGACTTGGTGTGGTTGGTGCGTTATGACGTAAAGATAAGGGAGCAGTAGGACAATGATGATGTAAGGCGGTAAATTAGAGTTATGTTAAACTAATATAGATTACAATGCCAGTTGTATGTGTGTGGGTTAATGTTAATGTTAATGTTAATGTTAATTTTATTTATAATGCGCCCCCCATCCAACTTTTACATCGGCCCGGGGCGCAGCCCGGGTAAAGGAACAGATAAAGACAAAGACAAGGAACACAGAATCAGACACAGAGTAGACTTAAACGTAAATCTCAGGCATACAATTCACAACAAATAGGGAGTAGACTTAGGGAATATCATTTAGGAAGAGGTGGGTTTTTAACTTGGCTCTAAAGGAGTCCAGAGTGGGGGCAAACTTGATGGCAGAAGGGAGCGCGTTGTGTGTGTGCGTGCGTATGCGTGTGCGTGTGCGTGTGCGTGTGTGTGTGTGTGTGCGTGATTAATGACATTAATGCACCACCATGCATTAATGTCATTAATCACGCACACGCACACGCACACGCACGCGCACGCACACACACACACACACACACACACAGGGGTGGTAAACGTGTCATGCTCAGGTCACACAGCTTGTCTACGTATGTCACTGTGGAACTCACTGAACTGTTTCAGCTGCCTCAGAGGTTAGCACGGACACACAGAGGTTAGCATGGACACACTGCCACTGACGCCTTTGTAGCCACGCCAGTTCATATGCAAACTAACTGCTTGTGAATCCTTTTGATTTGCCACTCCAGGTTAGCGTCTGCGTCAGGCCTCAGTGGAGGGCTGTTCAGGTGTAATTGCCCCCAGGCCCCCTGGCTTTGTTAGGCACCTGTGCGGGGATCAAAGCATTTGACGTGGGTGTCATCAGGCCCTGGTTCAAGGGCTCGTCTAGAGAACACCCAATTGACAATGAATTGCTTCTCCAAAACTTTCTATAATAATTGTGTTGGGGGGGGGATGTTTCACTCACAACCTCTAATGATAGTTTTACTGCTAGTTGACATGATGAAAGTAAACACAGAGCATTTAAAAGACTACGGTATGAAATGTGTCAAAGTCAAGGCCCGCGGGCCAGATCAGGCCCGTGAATGAGTTCTCTCTCGCCCGCGGGATGATATTTAATTACAGTGGTGTGCCGTCAGGGCCAGCAAGGCCTTCTCTGCTGGCCTAAACATCATCAGAATATACATTTTATTTTAATATATATTTTCCACAAATATGTATTAATGATTCCCCATAGTCTATTCTCTTCATTTCATAGCTTTCCTCTTGGTTGCGCTGCTTCCAGTCTCCGATTGAGATTTGGAGGGCTGGCCTTTATGTTAGAGCTTTTATCCAATCAAAATGTGTTGCTAGGGGGCTCAAAAATCTGCCCGCCTTCACATTAAACGGTGCTGCGGATTCGACCTGTAACTTAACGTTGGAACGAGAAAACATGTGGCGTACCTAGTAAACCTACGTAGATGCGAGCAAAAGCAACAACGGCGCCTGCTGTAAGGCTCAATGATGTCAGCACCCAGCACGTCTTTTGATTGGATACGCACTATTGCTACGCACTATTGATACGCACTATTGATATTCACTATTGAGATGCGGAACTATGCCGGTAGATGTGAAACTTTTGAAAGTGCGCAGGGAAACGGAGCCTCACAACGAAAGCTTTCGTTGCCTGATCGATAATACTGATCGATTGTGTCCTGTTTTTGGGTAAACAATAACTTTCATTTAGGGGACACAATGAAAGCGCCAAGTCCACAAACAGAGGAAACTACGTTGAGCTTCTTTCTTTTCTGGCTGAAAACAACCCAGATTTACATTACCACCTGTCCACAAACAAAGTGTTTACTGGGACGTCAGGCAAAATACAAAACGACCTGATTTTTGCTATTGCTGAAGTGATGGAAGAAGAGATCAAAATGGAGATTAAAAAGGCACCCTTTGTCGCTATTATGGTGGACGAGACGACAGACGTGGGTAATGTAGCGATCTTAAAGATGTTAGTTTAACACTCTTCATTGTAAATGCGGATTTATTGATTAAAAATGCTTCGGAAATATTAATATAACTCTGTTGTACTTGTCTGACTATGTTAAGGTGATGCAACGCCCGGTTATACTGTGTTTCTGTCTAGTTTCTAGAGCCATGGCGTCATAACGATGGTATTAAGAGGTAGAATAATTCAGGTAGGAATGTGTCGGACATCACTGAAGGCCTAGGTGTGAAATGCACCGCCCGCCACTGTTTAATTACTATTAAAACCGGCCCGCAGTATTATGTGCTCGCAGCACCATAATACTACAAGTCCCAAGATGCATTGGCGCGTACCGAGTGCCCGCGAGCGAGCGCGACCCCGCGTCTTCTCTTCACTTCAGTACTAGTCATGAGCAGCAGCAGCACAGTCACAGTGGAGGCCGAAACATCGCCGTCAATTCCCGAGTGTTCCCGAGTGTTCCCGAGTACACAGTTTGCTGACAAACCGCCGAATTCAGGCGGAGATTTTCCGACTTTGAAGCCCAAAAAAGCAGGCTTCAACTGCTCAGCAATCCATTTGCAGTTGACGTGGAAAGTGCACCAGCAAATCTCCAAATGGAGCTGTAATGACACACTGAAGGCAAAATATGAGTCCGTGGCGCTGCTGAGTTTGCTCGTTTCATCCCCGACAGCGACACAATGCCTGAGCTGCGCACCCAAGTTGCTCGCACGCTGTCTATGTTTGGCAGCACATACATAGACGGATCATGAAAAAATGGGCCCCTGGGCCTGGCTGGACGTGTAGAAAGGCCCCCCCCCCCCCCCTCCCCAGCGCAAACACACATTTTTTTTAGAGCGCAAGTAAACACAATGCCAACAGTATATAAGACATAGCCTACGTTTACCTGCATCTCAACAGGTTTTACAGCGGAGGAACACTCAAAGCCAACAGCACAATAACTAGAAAACATTCACCTGTATTTCAACGACACAGGATTTACAACACAGGCATGCCACACTCAATTGAAGCCAACAACAGTACATGTACAGTAACAAAATACACCGCTTTCAACCAAAAACAATTGGCAACACTATGGTGTCATATATAGCAATCACAGGATGGCTTTATAAGACTAAATTAATCATAAAATAGTCTTACTTTATGCAATGCATTTTTTCCTGGCTCTGCTTCGTGCACAATCATCCACAATATCATTAAAGTCCAGTGATTTGGTCAGTTCGCTCTCAATTGCCATGAGAGAAAGAGCCTTGAGACGGTGTTGCGTCATTTTAGTCCGCAATTCGTTTTTAATCCTGGACAGCACAGAGAATGACCGCTCCCCTTCGCAATTGGTTACAGGCAGAGTCAAAAATAGCCGCAGCGCAACATAGACATTTGGAAACATAGATTGCAGGCCACAATCGATAATTACGCGGAGTAGTCCTTGTGGGCTTTTATCATCTTCAGCCTTAATAAAAGATCTGTAAAAGACCTGCACCAGTGTGACCTCGTGACCTGTCCCCAGTACACAAACTTTAATAGCGCCCTCTAGTGTCTAGTTTCTATAGCCTACTCATTAATCTAATGGGAATGTAGCCTGTATTCGCATTAGAATCTGAGTAGGCTATAGAAACTATGTAGCCCACACAAGCTTCTCTTTTTTTTTGCAAGACGTGGGCCCCTATAAAATTGTTAAAAATAGTATATTCAAAAGTATATTCAAAATAGTTTTTTTACGTTCATATAAGGAATCTCATTTGTCCCAGTTACAGTAGGACATTTTCTACCGGCATCACTGCGACAAGAAATGCAAAGGGCCCCCTGATCTCTGGGGCCCCTGGGCCTGGGCCCGGTAGGCCCGTTCAGTAATATGTCTTTGAGCACATACCTGTGTGAACTACTGTTTTCGTTGATGAAACTAAACAAAACATCACATAGGAGTCGTCTTACTGATGAACACCTGAACTCAATCCTGAGGATTTCCTCAGCTCAGAGCCTGACCCCAAACATTAATGAACTTGTACACAAGTGAGCAGAATGGACTTGGACTTGATATTTCTTTGACGGGATTATTATTTTTTTTCTCCAGTTGAATGGAGTTTGCACTAACTTTTCTAATTTTATTATAAAAGACAGTCATTGGTGAGGATCAGAGCAGCACACTGAATTGTTTTTAATGCATGCTGTTTCATTTTTGCATTTATCTTGCCATTGAGCTTTGAAGGAAAATTACATTTAGCTGTTTACCTGTTAAAAAAAATAAGAAAAAAAGAGCCGTGAGAAAACATTGCAACTGATTTTATTTAAGTTTTACTTAATTTAATTTAATGATTAATGTTAAGTGCAATATAGGCTGTGTTATTGGTATTGGTTCAATATGTGCAATAATTGCGAGTTTTAATAAACATTGAACCAGCCCGGCCCTCCACTTGTACATTTTTTATTTTATTTTGGCACCCTGTGTATTTGACTTTGACATGACTTGAGATGTGAATGGATGGTGTTTCTACAACACTAGAGATGTGAATGGATGGTGTTTCTACAACACTAGAGATGTGAATGGATGGTGTTTCTACAACACTAGAGATGTGAATGGATGGTGTTTCTACAACACTAGAGATGTGAATGGATGGTGTTTCTACAACACTAGAGATGTGAATGGATGGTGTTTCTACAACACTAGAGATGTGAATGGATGGTGTTTCTACAACACTAGAGATGTGAATGGATGGTGTTTCACTAGTCAGAGCCAAAACCCTAGTTGCTGGGAAACCCTTAACCCGTTGGTCATGTACTGTATACATTGAAATGGCTTTTTTCATATATTTCTTCTAGGGCTGTGATGATGAATTACATAATAATAATTATTATAATAATACGTTTTATTTATATAGCACCTATCATACATAAGAATGCAGCTCAAAGTGCTGTGCAATACAGTGCAAAACATTAATTAAAGATTAAATTAAAGATTTTAAAAGGTTTTTAAAGCACATACAGGGAATCCAACAGTAAATGATTAAAATGAACACAACATTAGGACATGTTCATATTACCAAAAAGTTTAAAAAAAAGAGTATTGAAAACATCATAAACAAATACATCACACAATACAATTCACGCATGTTTGATATTACACTATATGAAATGTTCTGTCTGCAGCAGCTGTGCTAAACTGTATTTGGCAGGTGGTCTAGATGGCACAATATCACCCAAAAAATAAAGGGATATTGACAATATTGATAATATCTATACTACCACCACAATATCTATACTACCACCATAATATGGGGGCCCCTGTTCTCTCTACACGTGTATCTGTCTCCCCTTCAACGCATATAGGACTTTAGTACACTTATACTGTGTCTAACAGTCTGATAATGTGTCTAACAGTCTGATAATGTGTCTAACAGTCTGATAATGTGTCTAACAGTCTGATAATGTGTCTAACAGTCTGATAATGTGTCTAACAGTCTGATAATGTGTCTAACAGTCTGATAATGTATCTAACAGTCTGATAATGTGTCTAACAGTCTGATAATGTGTCTAACAGTCTGATAATGTGTCTAACAGTCTGATAATGTATCTAACAGTCTGATAATGTGTCTAACAGTCTGATAATGTATCTAACAGTCTGATAATGTGTCTAACAGTCTGATAATGTGTCTAACAGTCTGATAATGTGTCTAACAGTCTGATAATGTGTCTAACAGTCTGATAATGTGTCTAACAGTCTGATAATGTATCTAACAGTCTGATAATGTATCTAACAGTCTGATAATGTGTCTAACAGTCTGATACTGTGTCTAACAGTCTGATAATGTGTCTAACAGTCTGATACTGTATCTAACAGTCTGATAATGTGTCTAACAGTCTGATAATGTATCTAACAGTCTGATACTGTGTCTAACAGTCTGATAATGTGTCTAACAGTCTGATAATGTGTCTAACAGTCTGATAATGTGTCTAACAGTCTGATACTGTATCTAACAGTCTGATAATGTGTCTAACAGTCTGATAATGTATCTAACAGTCTGATACTGTGTCTAACAGTCAAGTCAAAGCCAAACTACTCCTGTTGATCAATCTGCCCAATGGAACTAGGTTTAGGAAATAATATGATGTCAAACCACAATGTCATACATTGATGAGCAATGAAGGGCATGTTTCTTTCATGTTGTTTCTTGACCTTTTCAACAACTGTGTTTTATTCCGTTGTAACCAAACAGGAAAGGTCATATTTGGGCTTGTAGCGTCAGGAGGAATGATTCACTCTGTCGATTGGTTAATAACTAACAGTTTCCCCGCGCCGACGACAAGACAGAAGGCCTTATTTACCAGGCGTGTTTTCAAAGACATCATCAGGCGCCTGGCCTCCTGCCCTGGCTCCTCCCACAACGGACACATTAAAGAGAAACATCACAAGGTCACAAATGAGGGAGGCTGACTGTGTAAAACATCGAGGTCCGCTTGTAGGTTTGTTTGGCAAACTTTGAAATGAACAAAGCCATTTAAATTACATTGTATAGACACATTTGAAAAATGCAAATATTGAACTGTCAATGTGCACATAGGTCGACTGAGAGATAAGAGCGATGTCTAGGGTATTCATAACAGTTTATGATCATCCCCTCTTATCTTCCAGTTACTTTATTGGGCAAATCTTAATTCCATTCCAATTTAGCTAAAGAAAAGATCAAAACTAGGCAATTTGAGGTTCTACGGGTAGATATATTAAAAGCAAAGGAAGGATTGGAACTATAATTATGAATTATTAAAAGAAAAGGGTGGGGGGGGGGGCAGGGGTGTTCATGGGTGAGTAGCAAGCTCTCAGATGGCCCAGAGTACACACAGCTGAATAAATCCAAGGAATTGACAAATAAGATACTTACCGGTACATGAACTGAAAATGTAAGAAAAAACACATGCATTCTACAAACAAACTTGTATTGATTATTTTGATACCAGACAACGAAACCGATATTCAATGATGCTTTATTCTCCAATTTATTTCAATTCAATCGAATCATAATATGTCATTGCATGAGAAGTTAAAAACGTTTCATATAATGGACCTTAAATAGTGATCTGGTAGCAGGTACATAGTGATGTGAAGGTCTCCATAGAGGAGGAGACTGGAGGGGGTCTGTATGGGGGTCTGGAGGTATAAATACACCTTGGAGCAGACAGCAGCAGACAGACAGGAGGGAGCCAGACATAGCCTTACGTTAGAGATAACTGATCATTGGTTATAGAGAATTGATCATTTGTTACAGATTATCTCTTCCTATTTTGATTTGATTTCTTCTACGAGTCTTACTGAAGCTATATATCAACAGATTCTTCTTCTGGCATCATTATCGTTCATTCATACTCCAAATGGATATTTGGAAAAGCCAGATGGTAGTGGTGGTGTTGTTCACGCTGGCTCACACATATCAGGCTCTGTCCTTCAGCGTGGACCAGGCTCGCTGGGTGTCTAAGGACTGGCAGGTACGTGGCTCGGGTAGAAACAGTGTTAGACGCTTGAATTTCTGTTAGTGGGTTAAGATATTGAGTTGTTATATTGATCCAATGAACTATAAACTACTTCCAATGGAACCGATGATGACATTTTTCAAACATGAGTGTAGAAGTGTTCAATTACACATAATAGATGTGTTACAATAGTTTGTTACACATGTCAGAATATTCCTGTACTGTGTCTCTGTGAGATGAAAGCCTGGTGTATACAGTAAAAGCCTAGTGTATACAGTAAAGCCTGGTGTGTACAGTAAAGCCTAGTGTATACAGTAAAGCCTGGTGTGTACAGTAAAGCCTGGTGTATACAGTAAAGCCTAGTGTATACAGTAAAGCCTGGTGTATACAGTAAAGCCTGGTGTATACAGTAAAGCCTGGTGTATACAGTAAAGCCTGGTGTGTACAGTAAAGCCTAGTGTATACAGTAAAGCCTGGTGTATACAGTAACGCCTGGTGTGTACAGTAAAGCCTAGTGTATACAGTAAAGCCTGGTGTGTACAGTAAAGCCTAGTGTATACAGTAAAGCCTAGTGTATACAGTAAAGCCTAGTGTATACAGTAAAGCCTGGTGTATACAGTAAAGCCTGGTGTGTACAGTAAAGCCTGGTGTATACAGTAAAGCCTAGTGTATACAGTAAAGCCTAGTGTATACAGTAAAGCCTGGTGTGTACAGTAAAGCCTGGTGTATACAGTAAAGCCTGGTGTATACAGTAAAGCCTGGTGTGTACAGTAAAGCCTGGTGTATACAGTAAAGCCTAGTGTATACAGTAAAGCCTGGTGTGTACAGTAAAGCCTGGTGTATACAGTAAAGCCTAGTGTATACAGTAAAGCCTGGTGTGTACAGTAAAGCCTGGTGTATACAGTAAAGCCTGGTGTATACAGTAAAGCCTGGTGTGTACAGTAAAGCCTGGTGTATACAGTAAAGCCTAGTGTATACAGTAAAGCCTGGTGTGTACAGTAAAGCCTAGTGTATACAGTAAAGCCTGGTGTGTACAGTAAAGCCTAGTGTATACAGTAAAGCCTAGTGTGTACAGTAAAGCCTAGTGTATACAGTAAAGCCTGGTGTGTACAGTAAAGCCTAGTGTATACAGTAACGCCTAGTGTATACAGTAAAGCCTGGTGTATACAGTAAAGCCTGGTGTGTACAGTAAAGCCTAGTGTATACAGTAAAGCCTAGTGTATACAGTAAAGCCTAGTGTATACAGTAAAGCCTAGTGTATACAGTAAAGCCTGGTGTATACAGTAAAGCCTGGTGTATACAGTAAAGCCTGGTGTATACAGTAAAGCCTAGTGTATACAGTAAAGCCTAGTGTATACAGTAAAGCCTAGTGTATACAGTAAAGCCTGGTGTGTACAGTAAAGCCTAGTGTATACAGTAAAGCCTAGTGTATACAGTAAAGCCTGGTGTATACAGTAAAGCCTGGTGTATACAGTAAAGCCTAGTGTATACAGTAAAGCCTAGTGTATACAGTAAAGCCTAGTGTATACAGTAAAGCCTGGTGTATACAGTAAAGCCTAGTGTATACAGTAAAGCCTAGTGTATACAGTAAAGCCTAGTGTATACAGTAAAGCCTAGTGTATACAGTAAAGCCTAGTGTATACAGTAAAGCCTGGTGTATACAGTAAAGCCTGGTGTATACAGTAAAGCCTAGTGTATACAGTAAAGCCTAGTGTATACAGTAAAGCCTAGTGTATACAGTAAAGCCTGGTGTATACAGTAAAGCCTAGTGTATACAGTAAAGCCTGGTGTGTACAGTAAAGCCTGGTGTGTACAGTAAAGCCTGGTGTATACAGTAAAGCCTGGTGTATACAGTAAAGCCTGGTGTGTACAGTAAAGCCTGGTGTATACAGTAAAGCCTGGTGTATACAGTAAAGCCTGGTGTGTACAGTAAAGCCTGGTGTGTACAGTAAAGCCTGGTGTGTACAGTAAAGCCTGGTGTGTACAGTAAAGCCTGGTGTGTACAGTAAAGCCTGGTGTGTACAGTAAAGCCTGGTGTGTACAGTAAAGCCTAGTGTATACAGTAAAGCCTGGTGTATACAGTAAAGCCTAGTGTATACAGTAAAGCCTAGTGTATACAGTAAAGCCTAGTGTATACAGTAAAGCCTAGTGTATACAGTAAAGCCTGGTGTGTACAGTAAAGCCTAGTGTATACAGTAAAGCCTGGTGTATACAGTAAAGCCTGGTGTATACAGTAAAGCCTGGTGTTGATAACAGTCAACCTCCATGTGGTCCCAGGAGGAGCCGGGGGAGGAACGTCTGGCCAGCCAGGTGGCCAGTCTGATGAAGAGATCCAAATCACACCACTTCTACGGACTCATGGGCAAACGCTCAGGTACAATAAGCAATGGCATGATAGTATCTGTCTGTCTGTCTGTCTAACTATCTGTCTGTCTATCTATCTGTCTAACTATCTGTCTGTCTACCTATCTGTCTAACTATCTATCTGTCTGTCTGTCTATCTATCTGTGTGTCTGTCTATATGTCTGTCTGTCTATCTGTCTGTCTGTGTCTGTCTGTCTATCTATCTATCATTCTATCTATCTACTGTATCTATCTATCTATCTATCTGTCTGTCTGTCTGCTGGCCCATTAAAGATCATTACTGAACCAGGAGGGACAGGTTTATGTGTGTTTGTTGAGAGGGATGTGATAACAAAACTAACAAGGACCGTAAAATGAAAATAGCAAGTATATGATTTTATGTAAACAAACGTTACATTCTATGTATAGTACTCACATACAGTACCTTTGTAAGATGGAAACATGACGTGCTACACTGCAATCCAAATTCTATTTCAATGTGTCATGTTCAAATATATTTACAGATGTTGAACCACGTAAACGTGTGAATAGAAGTAAGTATATAACAAAATCACATCAGAAACAAT